>NC_060888.1:28786768-28791768 GCF_014805685.1 Silurus meridionalis | reverse complement strand
AACTTTTTCATCGCAAAATTAAGAAATCAACATTTTAAACATAAAACAGAAAAAAATATATTTAGTAATTAGGTAACATTTACATATCAGTACTATATTATGCCTCACACTTTATTCTGCCTCTGTTGTGTCACTCTCGAATGCTCCAACATTACCGCATCCTATCTACATGCTCTCCAGCAGGATGTTCGAATTGGTTTGTTCAGCATTAGCTGATGTCAGTTACATAAGCCTTGTGATTGGAGGAAACCTGTTTGTGGAGACAACGGCAGTTTCTCAACCGCGCGGTTCTCTCTCGGCTTACTTCCGTGTATAAGACTAACCCTAACCCTAGATTTTTAGTCTAATGATTTTAGAATAAAGTATCGTCTTATATACCGAAAAATACGGTATGTTCAAGAGTGTGTGTGTGTGTGTGTGTGTGTGTGTGTGTGTGTGTGTGTGTGTGTCTGCTGGTATAAAAATACTTTAAATAAAAATACCCAAAGCAGATATGAGCACACTTAATCCCCCTTACAGGACACACACACACACACACACACACACACACACACACACACACACACACACAGGGCCAGCATGTGTTTAAACACCAAGGTCACCCAGTAAAGCAGATCTGACTCAATAAATCACTCATGTGACTTCATCCTAATGCAATGTGTACAGCAAATCTGCAAATCTCATAATCCCATTTTTTATTCCCAAAATAACAAATATTTCATGCTAAAACTGAGGAAAATCCCATTTTATGGAAAAATTCGTTTATTTTATAGTAATGAGGTTAATTGACAGCAGGTCAGTAAGATGATTGGGTATAAATAGTGTATTGCAGCAGCACTGCATTAAAAACAGTTCTAGAAAAACAGAATTTATTGTCTGTAAACACACTGTATCATCCACAATGCAGGTTAAATCTCTGAACATGATCCAGAAACACCACCATCCTCTCTGGGCAAAACTCATTTAAAATGTACTGAGGCAAAGTGGAAAATTCTTCTGTGATCAGACGAATCAAAATTTCTATTTCTTTTTCGAAACCATGGACACCACCCCCTACGGACTAAAGAGGAGCGGGACCATACGGCTTGTTATCTGCACTCAGTTCAGAAAGCCACATCTCTGATTGTATGATGGTGCATTTGTGCCTGTGGAATGGGCAGCTCGTCCACCTAGAAAGGTTTAATCAATGCTGAACGCTATATACAGGTTTTAGAGCAACAAATGCTTCCATCCAGAAAATGTCTTTCTCAGGGAAGGACTTGTATATTTCAGAAAGACACTGTTAACTACATACTGCATCTATTACAATAGCAGGACTTCTTAGTAGAGGAGTCCGGGGTCTGCAGTCAAGACCTTGCACTATTTAAAAACATTTGGTGCATCATGAAACAAAAAACTACAACAAAGGAAACCCACAACTTTTGAGCAGGAAACACGGCCCTGTAACAACTTTTTTGAGACCCGCTGCAGCCATCAAATACAATATGACCTTATTTTTCCCCTAAAATACTATAAATTCTGAGTTGAAACATTTTATACATTTTTTATTGTTAAAATATGGATTTATGAGATTTACAGATTATTACATTCTATTTTTATTTACGTTTTACATTGTCCCAACTTTTTTTTAAATGAGAATAATTACACAATCTCTCTCACACACTCTAATATACACTCTCACACTGTGATAAAGAAAATATGTGTGTGTGTGTGTGTGTGTGTGTGTGTGTGTGTGTGTGTGTGTGTGTGTGTGTGTCTGTGTAGTGTATGGTGTATATACTGTGTGTGTGTGTGTGTGTGTGTGTGTGTGTGTGTGTGTGTACCTGAAGGCTGGACACTGTGAGACGGCGTGCCTCATCAGACAGCGTGGCGATGGGGACGGTGAAGGGACTGTCTGGGATGTGTTCATTATTAAACTTAATAGAAACTTCATAATCTCCTACAACACAGAGAGGGAAAGATGATGAGAAGAACCCAGTGGAGATCTCAGTCATTAAAGTGCCATATGTACTCAGCAGAACCTGAGCCTGTGTGTGTGTTATATACCTGGTTCCTGTACTATATATGAGACTCCACATGATCCGTCCTTCCTGTCCTCAAAGTTGATCTGAGCTTTACTGGGTCCTTCCACAGCGATGGACAAACCTCCTGCTCCAGCTTCTCGTGTCCAGATACTGAACTCCGCTACAGACAGCAGCAGGATATAAGCATGTGGGAACATCACAATATGTGTATGTGTGTATGTGTGTGTGTGTTAGACCTACTGGGTACTCCAGCAACACCTCTCTGCAATCCAGTTCCCCCAGCGCTGACTTTATGGGCCCCGCCCTCCCCCAGAGGCCCCACAGTGAACAGGAAGGGGCTCCCCGGGACGTGCTGGCCACCGTATTTCACGCTCACCTTGTGGGAACCCGTCTCCGTGGGAACAAAGCGTACACTGTATGTACTGTTTTCACCTTCTATGATCTCCGCATCCAGAACTTTTCCTCCTGGACTTGTCACCTGCGCTGTCATCGTCTGGCCTCCGTCTAGAACACAGCACAGTGAGGGCACTTACTCCTGACTCAAGGGCACTTAGCTTCAAAGTGCACAACATCTGTGATTGGTTCTCGAATTTTGTGACATCACAAACTGAGTTTTTACATAGCCCCACCCCCAGATGAGTTTACTAGGGTGGTGTAGGGGTGCGGTCAGTATTCAGCACTGTGATTGGTTGCTTACCCTCAGGTTTGGCAGTGAGAGAGCCGAAGCTGCCGAAGCTGTCACGTCCGAGGAAAGATCCGAACACATCTCTGAAGGGATCTCCTCCAACCTGCCTGCTCTCCTCCACGTGAACCTCACGCTTCGTCTCTCCTCCACGTGTCTTACTAATCTCTGTCCTCTCAGTGCGTGTGTACATGTGACTGCTACGTGTGAACGTCCGAGTCAGACGCTCCTGAGCAGAGACCATCTGGAACCAGTTCCCTGAGAGAGAGAGAGAGAGAGAGAGAGAGAGAGAGAGAGAAGGGGATGAATTTTCTTTGGTAATCAAAATTTTAATTGACTAGCAGAAGTGTACTAGAAGAAGTGTTTGGTGTTTGGTCCTCACCAGGGATTTTGAGGTTGAGGTCACACAGGCTGCCGACGGAGGCGATGGACGGAGCTTGTCTCCTCCTTGTGATGCTCTCCTTCATCCTCCCTTCACCTGTCACCTTCACAGTATATGGACTTCCTGTGGGAAAGGGGAGGAGACACAACACCACGAGTTCATCTTACCTGTATTAGTGTGCCCATGTTTATGTCTGTTTGGTTGGCATTTTGAGAGTATTTTGTAGTCTGTACATAGAAGAGCCCAATGTCTCTAGTTTTTGGAAGCAGAGATAAGGCAGCCCGTGTGGAACCCGTGTGCAACCGGTGGGATGTTTTCCTTGGTTTATGAACCAGTTGAAATCCTCCTGCATGTCTGCTTGCAATATTTGCCAGAATTGTTTGTAGAATTCAGCTGGAAGTCCGTCAATGCCTGGTGCTCACCCCATAGATTGCTGCTGTACTGTTCCTTTATTAGTTCCTCTCTGTGTTGCTAAATCTCTAACAGTGCCTTTTAATATTGCATTTGAGTGTGTTGTGTATTGCTGCCAAAACATTTTAATTTGTGCTTTTCCAACCTCCCACCACGTGCCTACAGCACCATAACCCGAACCATTACCCGAACCATAACCCTAAACCGAACCTGACCCATAACTCGAACCCGAACCCTAACTCGAACCCGAACCATAACCATAAGCCTAACCCTAACCTAACCCGAACCCGAACCATAACCCTAAACCGAACCATAACCCTAACCCTAACCCGAACCCTAACCCTAACCCGAACCATAACCCGAACCATGAACCTAAACCTAACCCAAACCCTAACCATAACCCAAACCCTAACCATAACCCGAACCATAACCCTAACCCGACCCATAACCCTAACCTAAACCATAACCCTACCCCTAAGCCTAACACTAACCATAACCCTAAAACGAACCGGACCCATAACCCTAAACCAAACCGGACCCATAACCAGAACCAGAACCCTAAACCTAACCCTAAGCCTAAACCGAACCATAAGCCTAACCTAACCCTAACCCGAACCATAACCCTAACCCTAACCCAAACCATAACCCTAACCCTAACCCGAACCTAACCCTAACCCGAACGCTAACCATAACCTGAACCATAACCCTAACTATAACCCAAACTATAACCCGAACCATAACCCTAAACCAAACCCGACCTATAACCCTAACCTGAACCCGACCTAACCCTAACCCTAACCTGAAACCTAAGCCTAAACCGTGCCGAAACCATAACCTGTACCCGTATTCTACCGGAACCATAACCCTAACCCTAACTATAACCCGAACCGTAACCCTAACCATAACCCGAACTATAACCCTAAACCGAACCCGACCCATAACCCTAACCCAACCTGACCCATAACCCTAACCACAACCCAACCATAAGCCTAACCCGAACCATAAACCTAACTCAACCCTAATCCTAACCATAACCCAACCATAACCCGCACCCTAAGACTAACCCTAACCCGAAACCTAAGCCTAACCTGAACCATAACCCTAACCCTAACCCAAACCATAACCCGAACTCTAACCATAACCCGAACCATAACCCTAACCCTAACCCAACCCTAACCCTAACCCTAACCGAACCATAACCCTAATCCGACCCATAAACTTAACCCAACCATAACCCTAACCATAACCCTAAGCCTAAACCGAACCCAAACCAGAAACTGAACCCTAAGCCTAACCATAACCTGAACCATAACCCTAACCCGACCCATAACCCTAACCCTAACCCTAACCCGACCCATAACCCAAACCCAAACATTACTCCAGGCCCTAATCCTGACCCAAACCATAACCCTAAACCTAACGCTAACCATAACCCGAATACTAAGACTAACCCTAACCCAAACTATAAACCTAACCCTAACCTGAACCATAACCCTAACTG
>NC_060888.1:28766768-28776768 GCF_014805685.1 Silurus meridionalis | reverse complement strand
TCAAAGGGAAAGTACCCGGTAAAGATCTTTTCCTCTTTTGTATGTTTTTATGTGGTATGATTTTAATATAACATGTTAAAAGTAAATAATATTAGTGAATATTGGCTTTATTTTTATTTAAGTAATATTTTTGGTTGTCCAGAACGAATTACCGAAGTTTCTGTTCATTATTATGGGGAAATTTGTATCGGGATACGAACTTTTCAGGTTACGAATAAAGTACCGGAACGAATTAAATTCGTAACCCGAGGTTCCACTGTACTTAGTCTTAATCCTGATTTCACTTAATTCCATCTTATTACATGACCCCCACTTCTTCTGGTTCTCTTTGGTTTCTCCAGCTCCTTTTTAGTTCTACTTCATCTTATTCAGAGTTTAAGTGGTTCTTTTGCTGCCTTCCTGTCTATCTGCATTACTATTATCTCTCTCTCTTTTAATGAAATGAACAGGTAAATAAGTAATAAGATATGATGCGCACCATCCTGGAAGGCGGTGTACTCCACCCTATAGGTCCCGTCTCCTTTATCGGTGATGTAGGCATCTGTGCTGCTCTCCGATGGCCCCTTGATGCGTACTGTCACATGATTCCCTCCGGTTTTAGTGAGCGAGCGAGCATCCACAATGAAGTGTGTGCTCACATCTCTCAGAACCCCTACACACACAAACACAAACACACACACACACACACACACACACACACACACACACACACACACACAGAGGTTTAATTACAGCAGTTGTTTGTGAAGCACAAGAAAGTAGTCAGGCTTTAGGACCCATAGTTCAACTGACCTGTAGGCTCTACTCCTGGTCCGTACACCTTCACGCCACTGGTGTTGACAGCAGGTTCTACTTGTAGGTGAATGGGGCATTTGGGTACCATGTGTCCCCCGTAGTGAATGCTGATAGTGTAGGGTCCGTGTGAGGGTGGCGTGTAGGAGACAGAGAACGTTCCATCGTTGTTGTTGTAAATGTGAACCTCAGCTTTTGCTCCGGAGTCTGATACGATTTCCACCGTTAGCTCAGCATCTCCGGCACGGCTGCAGTCCACCGTGAAGGACGCCACACTCCCTACGATCGCCCGCTCCAAGCCCGGGCCGCTCGCCACCACCCGGCCTGCATCCAGCGCTGGGCGAACCTTCGCCACAAACGGAGAGCCGGGCACATGAGCGCCGCCAAACAGGATGTTGATGCTGTAGTCTCCGGGTTCCGTGGGCAGGTAGGACACGGAGCAGGTTCCATCTCCGTTATCTTGGCACTCAATCTTCGCTTCACATGGACCCTCGACCGTCAGACCGAGCCCGCCCACTCCTGCCCCCTTAGTGTCGATGGTGAAGGGAGCCGGTTTACCCACAATTCCTCCCTGCAAGCCGGGACCATACGCCCTCACCTGAGGAACAACCGCCGGATTCACCTGGGTTTATCAAAGTGTAAAATAGTAAACAGGGAGTGTGTTTGGAATGCAGCCTATACCTTTGTAGGATCAGCTGGCGTTAAAGCCTCCACAGTAAAGGGACTTCCTTGTACAGGGTTTTCATCATAGCTGACTTCCACTCTGTAGGGTCCCTCCTCAGGGGGAATGTACTTCACACTTGTCTCCTTGTTGGTTCGGTCTGTCTCGATCTTGCAGGGAATGGGACGTCCGGATGGAGAGATCATCTTCACGCCAACATCACCCTGTCCACCTGCTCCCTGTGTGTTCACCTGGAACTCCTGATCCTTCCCAACCTCCACCTCTGAAACACACACACACACAAATCTGTTGCTAATTCTAGATAACTTGTGTTCTGGAATATTTAGAGGCTTAAATGCTGATTATACTCTAAAAAAATATATTGATACACAGCCTGAAGTGTTAACTGTTCCACATGTCGAGGTGATGAGAAACTCACTCTTGTCGAGACCTCGCACTCGCACTTTGCTGAGGTCCAATGGAGGAGCAACGGTGATGTTAAAGGGGCTTTTGGGAACCGGTTCTCCTCCATAAGTCACTGAGATACTCATATTACCCTACCATCACACACACACACACACACACACACACACACACACACACACACACACAAACACATCGGTAGTGAAGTTATATCCCATAGCTAACTTAGCTGTTAGCATGCAGGAGTGTGATCTCGGACGTTTCTCACCTGCTGAAGTGGTGTGTATTTGACAGTGTAGGAGTAATCGTGATTATCGATGATCTCAAAGTCTTTCACAGCATTTCCTTTCTGCCCCATGCTAAAGTGAACCTCAGGCTTTGCCTTTCCTGCCCCCTTGGTGTAAATGGTGAAGTGGGTGGGCGTGGCCACCTGAACACCTGTACAGAGACTCTGTATTAATGTTAATCATATTCATGCAGCAGGGCGAGGTGTGTGTGTGTGTGTGTGTGTGTGTGTGTGTGTGTGTGTGTGTGTGTGTGTTACAGGCTGTTAGTGGAGGTGAAGAATGTCCCGAGGTGATGCTGAGAGACCTCACACCCTGCTGTGAATCACCTTACACCATGTCCCAGCACTGACATGTTCAAGCAAAACATTTTCACATGTAGAAGGTTGATGAAACTGAGCAGCGCAATCTTAGTGCCCACCTCACCCCTACCAGCCAATCAGAACCCAGTACTAGTGGTGGACGATATATATATATATATATATATATATATATATATATATATATATATATAGTGTGTGTGTCAGGGAACCACCATCACAACTCAATTGCACATTTTTATCTGTTCAGAATTTACCTTAAATTAATACTTTTCTAAATTTTTAATACACTAATTATAGCAGATGTTATAAAAATATAATTTCACTCAAAATCTCTCTCTTTGTTATTCATTATTTTATATTAATTTCATTATTTTAGACTCATTTATCTTATTTATAAATTATTCTTTTAATATTAATTTGATGTCATGTTTCTATAGTCTATTGTTTTTTTAGTAGTTGTTTTTATTGTTAATTATGGTACAGTACATGTCTCCTTTAAGAATCATGTTCCAGCAGTAGGTGCAGCTGAAGAGAGGTCAATGATGAAAGGCAATGTTATATATTTATTTATTAATATTTTTATAAAAATGGTGAAACAGAAATGCGTGCTGCTTTAATCGTGCATTACAGTTTTTCTCTGTTGCTTTGGAGCGTTACTCAGGTGAGAAATGAAATTCTCAAAACTACTTTAGTCATTTGTGCTGATCATAAGAACATTTCTTGTTGCTTTTATCAAATTGCAAATTCTTTTGTACATTCATTTATTCGATTGTGTACGAGTGTCTGCTGTTTCCTACATTATCAGTTGTTTATGTTCATGTTGATCAAAATATATTCTACTGGTTTGAACAACCAGAAAATGAATGGACAATATTACAGTACAGTAAAAGTGTGAATCCTGTCCGGTCTCTTACAATCGATATCAATCCAACATGCAGTCAAATTAATACATTTATGCTGTTGAAATTTATAGATGGCAAACAGAAGAAATTCATTCCTGTGCATTTTTAGTCTCAAACCGTAGTTTATATCAAGAAAACTGAAACTGAAACTTTGCATCTTACTGACAACATGACTAGACATTTTGATGATTCTGATGGGAATGAGATGTTCATTGACACAAATATTTACATTTGAGAGATGAAATAAGGATTTTGAGAAAAGTTCAGGCTTTTGCAAGAAATGTGCTGTTTGTACACAGTGTTTTGAGGAAATGCACTTTACTAGTTTGCAAATATTAAAGATGATTCAAGAAAATGCTGCAAAACAACTGAGAAAGACTTTTAGGCATTACTGCTTCACTATTTTTATAAAAAATATAAATAAATAAATATAAAAGAGATCAAATTAAAACCTTCAACATAACACATTCATTCATGACATATTTTCTTATTGTCAGGGATCCGCCAGCCACACCTTCACTTATCACTCCAAGCCACTCTCCCACTTACTAATCAGCTACACCTGGCCCTCATCAGCTCCCATGCTATATAACCTCCGTCCCTCCACCAGCTCATTGTCCGTTCTACAGCTTAGGCGATAGAACACTGTCGGACTACTTTGCATTGTGTATTTGTTTTGCTTCTGCCTGATCACCGCTCTTACCTGGTTTAGCAAACCTGGGGTTTCCTTATTTTTTTGTGCTTTTCTCATTAAAAGCCTTGTGGAATCTACTTCGGTTTCCGGCACTTTCTTTGCCTGACAGAAGAACGGACCTTTCACAAACGGAGGGGCACCTAACACGGAAGAAAAGAAACGCGTTACCTCAGCATGGAGGACCAGCTCGCTGCAGCGTCCGGGTCAGCGGAGGACCAGCCCGTTGCCACGTCCGAGTTTGTGAGGAGCTCACCGCCCGGCGCTTGAGGCTTTCCGGCCGGAAGCCGCGCACCAAACCCCTCCGTCATCTGGCAGCCCGATGGCTCTCCCAGCGTCTTTTTCCGGAAACGCGGCGGAATGTCAGGGATTCCTGCTCCAGGCGGCCGTCTACATCGAGATGCGACCACAATGTTTTCCTAGCGAACGAGCAAAGGTCGCGTTTCTGATTTCGCTGCTCACCGGAAGAGCGCTAGCGTGGGCAAGAGCGCTCTGGGCGCAGCGAGCCCGCCCTGACGTCATACGCCGCGTTCACGAGTCATTTCGCCGAGGTTTTTAGCACCGCCCCCGGGGATACCTCAACCGCTGATCAGCTGCTCAATCTCCACCAGGGGACAGACAGCGTTTCGAGTTACAGCCTCCGCTTCCGCACTCTGGCGGCATCTGCTGGTTGGGATGAGAAAGCGCTGTTGGCTGTATACCGCAGAGGCCTAAATCAGGAGCTCAGGCTGGCGATGGCCACTTATGATGACTCTCTGGGGCTTGAGGCTTTTATTCAGAGATCCATCCGAGTCTCTCAACACCTGGCAGCCTGCAAATCCCCCGAGGTCGAACCAGCACAGGCTATGGCAGTACCAACAACTCCAGAACCAGAACCCATGCAACTCGGGTCACAGCGGCTGTCTCGGCAAGAAAGGAGCGCGGTGGGCGGCTGGAGCTTGCCTCTACTGTGGAGAGAGAGGACATCGCGTGGCCCAATGCCCAGTGAGGCCTCCTCGTCGGACGGTGAGTACGGTCACCCTTTCTTCTGACATTACTCACCTGTCTACGCTCAGGGTCACCTTAGTAACCCCTGCTCTCTCTCTATCGGCTTCTGCCCTAGTCGACTCAGGATCCGCGGGGAACTTCATCTCCCAGGCGTGTCTAGAACGCCTCCAGCTACGCCGGCAGAGGGGATCCCAGGAACTGGCCGTCCAGACCATCCAGGGACGACCATTAGGGAAGGGCAAGGTGAAGTACTGTGCTCCACCTATTGTCCTCCAAGTCGGAGTGCTACACCAAGAAGAGATTCAACTGCTCGTACTGGAGGATTCGACAGTGGGCGTGATCCTGGGTCGTCCCTGGTTAGCCAAGCACTCCCCACCTGTTCCTGGGACCCGTCGACATCCTGGAGTGGAGCCCCGCCTGCCGGCATAAGTGCTTACTTCCACTCCCGACTCCCCTCCGGACCGTCTTAACCCTGGCAGCTACTCAAGTGGAAGGAGCTCCCCAACCCGCTCAGGTAGAGATCCCGCATGAATACCGGGCCTTTTCTGACGTCTTTAGTGAGGAGGCCGCCACTCAGTTACCCCCACACCGGCCGTGGGACTGTGCCATTGATCTAAAGCCGGGGCTAAGCTACCAAAGGCGGGTCTACCCCTTGTCAGCCCGGAACACCAAGCCATGGAGGGCTACATCCAACAGGCCCTCCGACAGGGCTTCATCACCCAGTCTTCCTCCCCGGCGGCCTCTAGCTTCTTCTTCGTGGCTAAGAAGGACGGGGTCTGCGCCTGTATCGACTACAGGGGCCTAAATGCACAGATCGCCCCGCTTCCATACCCGCTCCCCCTGGTCCCAGCAGCCTTGGAAGAACTACGTGAGGCTCGCGTCTTTACCAAGCTGGACCTCCGAAGCGCGTACAACCTGGTGCGCATCCGCAAAGGGGCGAGTGGAAGGCGGCGTTCATTACTCCCTCTGGTCATTATGAGTATCGGGTCATGCCGTATGGCCTTTCCATTGCTCGGCGGTCTTTCAGAACTGTATGAACGAGGTTTTCCGTCCCTTCCTCCATCGGTTTGTAATTGTTTACATCGACGACATCCTGATCTACTCCAGGACGCTGCAAGAACACCACAAGCACGTCACCCAGGTCCTAGACCGGCTGCGAGAACACCGACTGTTTCTCAACCTTCCCAAGTGTGAATTCCATCGCTCGGAGATACAGTTCCTGGGTTACAACATCAACGCAGCAGGCATCAGGATGGATGAAAGGAAGGTGATGGCCGTACGGGATTGGCCCGTTCCACCTCAATCAAGGAACTCCAGAGGTTTCTTGGCCGCCAACTTCTACCGCCGGTTCATTGGAGGTTTCAGCCTGGTTTCCGCCTCACTCACGTCTCTCCTGCGAGGAAAAGCCAAGACTCTCTCCTGGACCCCGGATGCACAAAGGGCCTTCGAGGAGCTACGCACGAGGTTCTGTACCGCTCCGCTTCTCCATCATCCTGACCCCCAGCTCCCGTTTGTTGTCGAGGTGGACGCATCTTCCACGGGCGTAGGGGCCACCCTCTCCCAGCATTCAGGGAATCCCCCTCGACTCCATCCCTGCGCCTACTTCTCAAAAAAGCTGTCTCCAGCGGAACAGAATTACGACATCGGCAACCGAGAACTCCTAGCCATCAAACTAGCCCTGGAGGAGTGGAGACACTGGCTGGAGGGGGCTGTCCATCCTTTTATAGTCATCACGGATCACAAGAACCTTCAGTACCTCCGTGAGGCCAAGCGCCTAAATCCTCGCCAGGCACGGTGGGCTCTCTTTTTACCGGTTCAATTTCAGCATCACCTATCGGCCAGGATCAAAGAACGGCAAGGCCGATGCTCTCTCCAGGGTGTATGGACCTGAGGAACCCACCGAGCCTGGGCCTATCTTGCCTCCGACGATCATTCTGAGCCCGATCATATGGGAGCTAGACGAGAACATCCGCAGGGCCACACGAGGAGAACAGACGCCCCCTGGTTGTCCCGAGGACCGGACCTTTGTTCCTCCAGAGTGTCGACAGGCCTTACTTAGAGCAGTCCACGAAGTCCCGGTTCAGGGCACCCAGGCAGGAGGCAGACCCTGCGTCTGGTTCAGGGACGATACTGGTGGCCAGGTATGAGCAACACAGTGGCCGAGTTTGTCCGAGGCTGCAACATCTGTGCCATCTCAAAAACTCCCCGACATCTACCAATAGGCAAACTCGTCCCCCTGCCTACTCCACAAAGGCCATGGTCTCATATCGGCATAGACTTTGTCACAGACCTGCCACGGTCGGAGGGTTTCACCTGCGTTCGTGGTCGTTGACCGGTTCTCCAAGGCCTGCCGCTTTGTCCCTCTCCGAGGCCTCCCCACAGCTCTGGAAACCGCGGAGGCGCTCTTCCATCACGTCTTCCGCAACTCGGCCTCCCTGAGGAGATAGTGTCTGACCGGGCTCTCAGTTCACCTCACATGTCTGGAGGCGTTTTCCGGCTACTGGGAGTCACCGTCAACCTGTCGTCCGGTTACCACCCCAGTCGAACGGCCAGACCGGCGGAAGATCCAAGAGCTGGGAGGTACCTGAGGTCATATTGCCATCAGGACCAGGAGGAGTGGAGCGGTTCCTGCCCTGGGCGGAGTACGCCCAAAACTCGTTGCGCCAAGACACCACAGGTCTCACGCCTTTTCAATGCGTGTTGGGGTTCCAACCCCCACTGTTTCCCTGGTCCGACGAGCCCTCCAACGTGCCCGCTGTGGACCACTGGTTTCGGGAGAGCGTCCGGACATGGGATGCTGCACACACTCAGCTGCGCAGGGCAGTGAGGGAAACCCGGCGACATGCGGATGCACGAAGGTCGGAAGCCCCCGCTTACAGGCCCGGAGACTGGGTCTGGCTATCCACCAGAGATCTCCGACTGCGGCTTCCCTGTCGGAAGTTGAGCCCCCGGTACATCGGGCCGTTCAGGATTGAAAGGCAGGTCAACGAGGTGGCATACCGTCTGGAACTCCCGCCACAGTACCGGATACACCCCACCTTCCACGTGTCACTTCTCAAGCCACACCATCCACCGACTGCCCAACGCCCCAGCGAGGTCAGGCCCCCTCCGCCTGAAGTGTTGGAACAACCCTCGGTCTATACGGTACGGGAGGTGCTGGACTCTCGTCGTCGAGGCAGGGTGCTGGAATACCTCGTGGACTGGGAGGGCTACGGCCCTGAGGAACGGTCATGGGTGGCGAGGCAGAACATCCTGGATCCAGCGCTCCTAGAGGAGTTCCACACTGCTCATCCGCTTCGGCCAGCGCCCCGGGGTCGGGGTCGACCCAGGCGCAGGGTTAGGGCGTCGGGAGCCGCCCCTGGGGGAGGGGGTACTGTCAGGGATCCACCAGCCACACCTTCACTTATCACTCCAAGCCACTCTCCCACTTACTAATCAGCTACACCTGGCCCTCATCAGCTCCCATGGTATATAACCTCCGTCCCTCCACCAGCTCATTGTCCGTTCTACAGCTTAGGCGATAGAACACTATCGGACTACTTTGCATTGTGTATTTGTTTTGCTTCTGCCTGATCACCGCTCTTACCTGGTTTAGCAAACCTGGGGTTTCCTTATTTTTTTGTGCCTTTTTCATTAAAAGCCTTGTGGAATCTACTTCGGTTTCCGGCACTTTCTTTGCCTGACACTTATTATATATATATGTATATATAAAAGAGATTATAAAAATATCCCCCTGTGATTTGGAATCTGCAGAAGTCTGCAAGGTGAAGGTGTGAAACACAGACTCCTGTCCTGTGACTCCAAATATTTGTTCTGTCTCTTATTTAAAAATCTTTGATGACCTAAAACTTTACTCGCTTCACTATTAATAACATTTTTCAATTATTAGTAATTATAAAATTTGTATTCACTTACAAATAAAAGGAACGACTAATTTTACTAAATGTAGTTGAGTAAAAAGTGAAACATTTGAGTTTGAAATGTAGTGAAGTTACAGTAAAAATCTCCCCAAATGAAAACAGATACACGAAAAATCTACTTAAATACATTAACAAATTACATTTACTTCCTTACTGTCCACCACTGCCCAGTACACACACACACACACACACACACACACACACACACACCATGCTTCACATGTACAGTAGTGATGAGTTGGTCATAAATGATTTGTTTATTTTGAACAAGTCTTTAATGAGACTCAGAAGAACAAGTCATCTGATAGAGTGTTTGTTCTTTTTCTCCTGGACACACATGCACACAGCATCGCTAAATCTCTGTAGGTTGCGTACATGATACAGAATTGAGTAGTTAATCCCTCAACTCTTCTAGTCCGAGTCGTTCTTTGTTTTTTTTTGGTCTGAATCTTGACATTATATCACAATAATTATGGGAGTCATGTGACAAAAGAACCAAAGACAAGGACCAGAAGATATGAGAGGTGAAGCTCCTTACTCTGTTTATCATCATATGTTTTTAGCTGCATTGTCATATTTTCATGATTTGAACTGTAGTTAAAGTTGTTGTATGTAGACTGATTATTAATAACATTTTATTTCTGATCAAAGGAACCTAATGAATAAATGACTCCAAAATGTCTTTCAATCACTGAAAATGTCCAGTCAGACCCTTCTCACTCCATACCCCTTCTGACCCTTTTTGTTTTCCATTTTCCCTATACAGACGCTGTCCACTTTATGAACATTCACTTTACGAACTTTCACGGATATGAACAGACCTGTCCTCAAAGTGAAATTTGTACAGAGTCGTAAAGATTCTAAACGGAGGAGAGCCGCCGCGAGCTGGTGGTCCACCATAACCAGTCTACATGATGCGCACTCGACTCGAGCCAAGTGATTTTTTTTAGTATAAATTGTATTTATTTTTAAATTACTTAATACAAAATATTGTTTACAGTATTTTGATTATTTCAA
>NC_060888.1:28756768-28759268 GCF_014805685.1 Silurus meridionalis | reverse complement strand
GGCCGGATATAATTGTACATCGGGCCATATGTGGCCCACGGGCCTTGAGTTTGACACATGTGCTCTAACACATTGTAGGAATTCTGTGCATTAGTGTAGAAACAGTGATGTGTGTGTGTGTGTGTGTGTGTGTGTGTGTGTGTGTGTGTGTGTGTGTGTGTGGTGTAGTACCTTGTGAGGCCCAGCCACTTTGGGAACATAGCTGATGGAGTACGTCCTCTTCTTGTCATTGTTAGCAACAACTTTAGCCTAAAAAAATTTGAATTCTGGGTTTAGCTCAGAGATTAATATAATGGTGTAGCTGTCACTATCGCTGTTACCTAGGGAACACAAAACATACCTCTTCAGTGTGACCTTCAGGATCCTCCACATAAACTATGACCTCACCAAGCCCTGCCTCCAACGTCTCCACTGTAAAGTGTGTAGGTTTCAGCACCATGTTTCCCTCTGGCTCAATTCCTGTTTAGTGACATCAACATTCATGCCTAAGAATAATGACTCACAACATACAATCACACCCAATTAACAACAGCACCTTCCACACCAGTAACCACAATCACACAAACAATCACAATTTAACTGCACAGTGTGTGGTCAGGACCTTCAAACAGCATCTCATGGCTTCAGCAGTAAATCATGTAACTGTAAAATATACATTTATATTTCATTCATATATGAATATAAACTAATAGAGTGTAGGCTGGAGAATGGAGTAACGCTGCATCAAAACACTTTGGGAACACCCCCGCATTGTCCAGGCTCTGAATCATGTGTAAAATCCGGCCAGTAGGCAAGTTGTGACATCATCAGCAGACGACGTCACGCAAACCAGGAAGCTACAAACCGGCAGCGGGATTATGGCTCAAGATGCAGCATCTCGTACCCTCAGAGAACTAGGTTTACATCCATAATCTAAAAACGTTCCCTGTCAGGAACTCGAGCTGCGTCGAAATGCTTTAGAAACGAGTATACCATCGCACCATACTGACCAGCCCCTGCATAGAGTGCCTGGGCAACACCAGTGTGCAGGACAATGGAGCCGGGAATGGCTTTGATGTCGAGGTCGTAAAACCGGACAAAGGTCAATGGGGTGGACCAAACCGCAGTGTCACATATGTCCCGCAGGGGCACCCCTGCTTGCCAGGCCGTATAGGCTGCCATACTCCGAGTCGAATGAGCCTTCACTCTGAATGGAGTGGGAAGACCAGAGGACTCAAAACCAACCAAAATCGAATCCACAATCCATCTACTGAGAGTCTGCTTACTGGCAGGAAACCCTTTCCTATGAGGGCCATAGCAGACAAACAGTTGCTCCTGTGGAGGTACGTATCCAGTGCTCCCACTGGACATAGTCGATTCTGCTTCTCCTGGTTTGGAACTAGGAAGGGAGGAGGGCAGATTGCCTGCAACACAACGGGTCGTGAGGGAGACATAGGGATCTTAGGTACATACAGCTTTAGGGTAGAGGAACACACATGCCCAGGAGAGACAGGGCCACAGACCGGGCCTGTAGGTCCCCAATCCTCTTAAGGGAGGATATCGCCATACGGAAGGCGGTCTTACCCGACAGGTACCTAAGGGCCACCTCAGCCAAAGGCTCAAAGAGGGGGCTCAGACAGAGCCACCAGCACAACGGGCAAATCCCACACAGGCACTCTGGATTTTAACCCGGGCCCTCAGCCTCCAGGTGCCGCACAGGAAACGTGTCACGAAAGGGTGTTTCCCTAGCGACTGCCCCGCTGGTGGGGTACAGAAAGCCGCGATAGCGGACGCGTAAACCTTCAAGGTGGACGGGGCCAATCCTTTTGCAAACAAGGGTCGAAGAGCTCGCCTCAAAACCTTGATAGTACAAAGTGGGCTGCCCCCTCGAGAGAACCCTCTGTCTTTGAGCCACCACTGAAGGGTCTCATATGGAGAAGGCCAAGTGGGAGCAAGTGGGACTCTGCCGCTGTGTGACCCAGCAGCCTCTGGAACTGCCGCACAGTGACTGGTTGGCCTTCTCTTACTCTCCTGACTACTGTAAGAATGGCTGCAATCCGGGCAGGAGACAATTCTGCCCGCAGCACGGTCGAGTCCCACGCCATGCCCAAGAAGGTGGTTCTCTGCAACGGAGAAAGCACACTCTTTCCCGCGTTCAGTCTCAGCCCTAGCTCCTTCATGCAGCCGAGAACGACATCTCGATGCCGGACCGCCTGAAGCTCTAGAACCAACCAATCATCGATATAATTCAGAATGTGGATGCCCTGAAGCCATAGCAGGGCTAGAGCCGCATTCATGCACTTCGTGAAGGTGCGGGGCGAGAGTGCTATGCCAAAGGGAACCATTCACTCATGAATGGTTCAAGGACCATAGATCTAAGATCGGCCTGGATCCGCCCCCTTCTTCGGAACCACGAAGTACCGGCTGTAGTAGCCTGACTCTCTGGCCAAGGGGGGAACCACCTCGATGGCCCCTTTCCTCAGGAGGGTGCGCACTTCCTGTTCCAGGACCAAAGCCTGCC
>NC_060888.1:28741768-28749268 GCF_014805685.1 Silurus meridionalis | reverse complement strand
ACGTGAAGAGCGACGTGAATAATGCTGAACTTTACACTGTAGCTGTCCGTGTGTGTGTGTGTGTGTTTTAATTCTCGTGCTCGTGTTGAATGTGGCTGCTCCTTCCTAATGGGCAGAAGACGAGAAGAAGAAGAAGAAGAAGAAGAAGAAGAGAAAGAAGAAGGTCTCTGTGATAATGAGCGCGAGAGACTCAGCGTGGCGCGTGTGCCTAATAATGAGGGCGAACGGAGGAGGCGCGCGCATTTATACCGCTCTGTGAGCGCGCGCCTCACACCGCAGGAATGCACAAGGACACATGCGTGATGATGAACACATTTCTAAACACACACACACACACACACACACACACACACACACACACACACACATGGGACAATGCACACTATTTTTACACTCACTAAAATGGACTGTTGGGAAACCTGTCTGTCTGTCTGTCTGTCTGTCTGTCTGTCTGTCTGTCTCACCAAATCCACTAAACAATACTTGTGTATATATATACTTATTTATTCATGTTACTTTATTTATTCATTTGATTGTTTGTTTGATTGGTTGTTTGGATGTTTGTTTGATTTTTTTGATTGGTTAGTTGGTTGTTTGATTGGTTGTTTCTTTGGATGTTTGTTTGATTGTTTTTGTTTGTTTGTTTGTTTGTTTGTTTGATTTGTTGTTTGGTTGGTGTGGTTTGTCTATGCTTTAGAGGTACAGTCGTCAGGATTTGACTCGTCTCACTTCAGCACGTGACGCATCAGAGATGTTTTCACATACGTCCACGTAATAACAAACTGCTGGAAAAATACCAGTGTTCACTTTGAGACTTACAGCACAGTTATTAATGACACACACTCACGCACACACACTCACACACACACACACACACACACACACACACACACACACACACACACACACACTGTATACACATTTGACTCTTTATATGAAGTTTATATTTTATTGAAATAAATCACTAAATTTGTAAATTTCTATTTTTCATTTTCTTCTTCTTCTTCTTCATCTCAACATCTTCAGCTCTGCTATCTCCAGCTCCAACTCCTGTCTTTTACTCAATGCCACTGTCTCTAATCCATACAACATCTCAGGTCTCACCACAGTCCTATAAACTTTCCTTTCACTCACAGATACTCTTCTATCACAAATCACTCCTGCTATCACTCTTCTCCACCCACTCCACCCTGCCTGCACTCTTAATGGCTGCTCTCAGTTCCTCCTTACTAATCCTATCCACTGTTTATCCATCTCCACACCATCCAACCTCTCTCTCTCTCTCTCTCTCTCTCTCTCTCTCTCTCTCTCTCATTTTTTCATTCATCAGCTGCTCAAAATCCTCCTCCATCTTCTCAACACACTCTCCTCACTAGTCAACACATTTCCATCTCCATCCTTTATTGCTCTAACTTGCAGCACATCCTTCCCAGCTCGGTTCCTCTGCCTGGACAATCGCTACAAATCCTTTTCTCCTTCCTCAGTGTTCAACTTCTCCTACAGCTCCTCATATACCTTTTCCTTGGCTTTCACCACATCCCTCTTTACCTGCTGCTGCATCTCCTTGTTCTCCTGCCTACTTTTCTCATCACTCTGTCGATCCCAATTCTGTTTCTCCAACCTCTTTCTCCTTCTGCTCTTCTGCACTTCCTCATTCCACCACCACGTCTCTTTGTCTTCCTTTCTATTTCCAGATGTTACACCAAGAACCTTTCTAACTGTCTCCTCATCACTTCTGCAGTAGTTCCACAATCATCCAGCACCTCTTCACCACCACCGAGCTCCTGTCTGACCTCTTCCCTGAACCTCACACTACACTCTTCCTCCTTCAGTTTCCACCATCTTATTCTTCTTTCAGTCCTCACTCTCCTCCTCTTCTTCTTCACCTCCAAAACCATCCTACAGACCACCATCCGATGCTGTCTAGCTACACTGTCCCCCGCCAACACCTTACAGTCTCCAATCTCCTTCAGGTTGCATCTCCTACATAGAACATAATCCACCTGTGTGCACCTTCCTCCACTCTTATACGTCACCCTATGATCCTCCTTCTTCTTAAAATACGTGTTCACCACTGCCATTTCCATCCTTTTAGCAAAATCTACCACCATCTGCCCTTCCACATTCCTCTCCTTAAAACCATACCTACCATCACCTCCTCATCACCTCTGTTCCCTTCACCTACATGTCCATTAAAGTCTGCCCCAATCACCAATCTTTCATTCCTACACCTTCTACCACTTCATCTAACTCACTCCAGAATCTTTCCTTCTCCTCCATCTCACAACCCACTTGTGGAGCATAAGCACTGATGACATTTATCATCACGCCTTCATCTTCCAGCTTCACGTTCATCACCCTATCAGAAACTCTCTTCACCTCCACTACACTCTTACTGTACTCTTCCTTCAGAATCCCCCCTACACCATTTCTCTTTCCATCCACACCATGATAGAACAGTTTAAACACCTCCAATGTTCCTGCTCTTACTCTCTTTCCACTTGGTCTCCTGAACACACAACATCTCTACCTTTCTCCTCTCCATCATATCAGCTCCCTCTCTCCCTTTACCAGTCATAGTACCAACATTTAAAGTACCAACCCGAACCTCCACTCTCCTCCACTTCTCCTCCACTCTCCTCCAATTCTCCTCCACTCTCCTCCACTCTCCTCCACTTCTCCTCCACTCTCCTCCACTCTCCTCCATTTCTCCTTCTCCTCCTTCACACAACAGTAGCCCAGTTTACACCGGTACCCTGTTGTTAATAATACCTGTGGTGGTTGATGGTAATCTGGGCCTCGACCGATCCGATTCCTGATCCGTATATTTGATTTGGCAGATGTTTTACACTGGATGTCCTTCATAACACGAAACTCCACATTTACCCGGCGTTGAGACACTGAGAGTCTCCTGACCTGTGTAACACTGATAACTGGGTTAAATTTCTATTTTTTACATGGAAAAGAAAAAGAAAAAGAAAAATGTAAAACAGATAAAAATTAATTAATTAATTAATTAATTAATTTTGTCAATTTAAAAAAAAAACTTTTGTAAAATAAGTATTTGACCGTTTCAGACGTTTCAGTGGTGAACGACTTTTGTTTTATAGTTAAGAAGCATTTTTAATGAAATGGAGTAAGGAATGGAGAGAAGAAATGTGGAAAACGAGGAAGAGTGAATAAGGCATGAGGAGCACTAAGGAGGGCTCACTGACTCCTCAATGATTCTTCAATGACTCGTCTTTGACTCTTTACCCACTCCTCACTGATTCTTCACTGACTTCTCACTGATTCTATACTGACTCAACACTGATTCTTCACTGACTTCTCATTGATTTTCACTGACTCAACACTGATTATTTACTGACTCAACACTGATTATTTACTGACTTCTCACTGCTTCTTCACTGATTCAACACTGATTCTTCACTGACTTACTGATTCTTCACTACTTCTCACTGATTTTTCACTGACTCAACACTGATTCTTCACTGACTTCTCATTGATTCTTCATTGACTCAACACTGATTATTTACTGACTCAACACTGATTCTTCACTGACTTCTCACTGATTCTTCACTGATTTCTCACTGATTCTTCACTGACTCAACACTGATTCTTCACTGATTTCTCACTGATTCTTCACTGACTCAACACTGATTCTTTACTAAATCAACACTGATTCTTCACTGACTCAACACTGACTCTTTAATCACTCTTTACTGACTTCTGATGGTGATGGTTGGGGTTGATGGTTTTGGTTGGTGATGATAATGTTGGTTGGTGTTGGTTGGTAATGATGGTGTTGGTTGGTGATGGTGTTGGTTGGGGTTGATGGTTTTGGTCAGTGATGCTAGTGATGGTGTTGGTAGGTGATGATGGTGTTGGTTGGTAATGGTGTTCGTTAGTGATGGTGTTGTTTGGTGATGGTTGGGGTTGATGGTTTTGGTGGGTGATGATAGTGATGGTGTTGGTTGGTGTTGGTTGATGATGGTGTTGGTTGGTGATGGTGTTGGTTGGGGTTGATGGTTTTGGTTTGTGATGTTAGTGATGGTGTTGGTTGGTGATGATAGTAATGGTTGGTGATGCTGTTGGTTGGGGTTGATGGTTTTGGTTGGTGAAGATAGTGATGGTATTGGTTGGTAATGGTGTTGGTTGGTAAGGATGTTGGTTGGTGTTAATGGTTTTGGTTGGTGATGGTGTTGGTTGGTAAGGATGTTGGTTGATAATGGTGTTGGTTAGTGATGCTGTTGGTTGGTGATGATAGTGATGGTTGGGGTTGATGGTTTTGGTTGGTGATGATAGTGATGGTGTTGGTTGGGGTTGATGGTTTTGGTTTGTGATGATATTGATGGTGTTAGTTGGTAATGGTGTTGGTTGGTAATGGTGTTCGTTAGTGATATGTTGGTTGGTGATTATGGTGATGGTTAGTGATGACAGTGATGGTGTTGCTTAGTAATTGTTTTGGTTGGTAATGGTGTTGGTTGGTAATGGTGTTGGTTATTGATGGTTGGTGATGGTTGGTGATGGTGTTGGTTGGGGTTGATGGTTTTGGTTGATGATGATGGTGATGCTGTTGGTTGGTGGTGATGGTGATGGTTGGTGATTATGGTGTTAGTTGATGATGGTGATGGTATTGGTTGGTGTTGATGGTTTTGGTTGGTGATGATAGTGATGGTGTTGGTTGGAAATCACTTTCTACTGCCTTCTAAAAAAAAAAGAGAATTATAAATTATAGTAAATTGTTTTATTATCAATAAAATGCAAAACTCAAAATCGATAAAGTTTATTTAATGTGATAAAAACAACAGAGGAAGATAAATAAAGGAGGAGAGTTTGGGGTGTGGTGCTGATATTTGTAATAGTTTGGTGTTATCATTGGTTGGTGTTGATTGATGGTGTTGGTTAGTGATGATGGTGATGGTTGGTGTTGGTGGTTTTGTTTGCAGATTTTTTCGGTTGATGATGGTGTTGTTTGCTAAAGATGTTGGTGTTAATTGTTTTGGTTGGTGATGGTGTTGGTTGGTGATGATGGTGATGGTTTTGGTTGATGAGGGTGTTGGTTGGTGATGATGGTGATGGTTTTGGTTGATGAGGGTGTTGGTTGGTGATGATGGTGATGGTGTTGGTTGGTAATGGTGTTGGTTAGTGATGGTGTTGGTTGGTGATGATGGTGATAGTTGGTGATGGTGTTGGTTTGTAATGGTGTTGGATGGTAATGGTGTTGATTGGTAATTGTGTTGGTTAGTGATGGTGTTGGTTGGTGATGGTTGGGGTTGATGGTTTTGGTTGGTGATGATAGTGATGGTGTTGGTTGGTGTTGGTTGATGATGGTGTTGGTTGGTGATGGTGTTGGTTGGGGTTGATGGTTTTGGTTTGTGATGTTAGTGATGGTGTTGGTTGGTGATGATAGTAATGGTTGGTGATGCTGTTGGTTGGGGTTGATGGTTTTGGTTGGTGAAGATAGTGATGGTGTTGGTTGGTAATGGTGTTGGTTGGTAAGGATGTTGGTTGGTGTTAATGGTTTTGGTTGGTGATGGTGTTGGTTGGTAAGGATGTTGGTTGATAATGGTGTTGGTTAGTGATGCTGTTGGTTGGTGATGATAGTGATGGTTGGGGTTGATGGTTTTGGTTGGTGATGATAGTGATGGTGTTGGTTGGGGTTGATGGTTTTGGTTTGTGATGATATTGATGGTGTTAGTTGGTAATGGTGTTGGTTGGTAATGGTGTTCGTTAGTGATATGTTGGTTGGTGATTATGGTGATGGTTAGTGATGACAGTGATGGTGTTGCTTAGTAATTGTTTTGGTTGGTAATGGTGTTGGTTATTGATGGTTGGTGATGGTTGGTGATGGTGTTGGTTGGGGTTGATGGTTTTGGTTGATGATGATGGTGATGCTGTTGGTTGGTGGTGATGGTGATGGTTGGTGATTATGGTGTTAGTTGATGATGGTGATGGTATTGGTTGGTGTTGATGGTTTTGGTTGGTGATGATAGTGATGGTGTTGGTTGGAAATCACTCTACTGCCTTCTAAAAAAAGAGAATTATAAATTATAGTAAATTGTTTTATTATCAATAAAATGCAAAACTCAAAATCGATAAAGTTTATTTAATGTGATAAAAACAACAGAGGAAGATAAATAAAGGAGGAGAGTTTGGGGTGTGGTGCTGATATTTGTAATAGTTTGGTGTTATCATTGGTTGGTGTTGATTGATGGTGTTGGTTAGTGATGATGGTGATGGTTGGTGTTGGTGGTTTTGTTTGCAGATTTTTCGGTTGATTATGGTGTTGTTTGCTAAAGATGTTGGTGTTAATTGTTTTGGTTGGTGATGGTGTTGATTGGTGATGATGGTGATGGTTTTGGTTGATGAGGGTGTTGGTTGGTGATGATGGTGATGGTGTTGGTTGGTGTTGATGGTTTTGGTTGGTGATAGTGATAGTGTTGGTGATGATGGTGATGGGGTTGGTTGGGGTTGATGGTTTTGGTTGGTGATGATAGTGATGGTGTTGGTTAGTGATGCTGTTGGTTGGTGATGATAGTGATGGTTGGGGTTGATGGTTTTGGTTGGTGATGATAGTGATGGTGTTGGTTGGGGTTGATGGTTTTGGTTTGTGATGATATTGATGGTGTTAGTTGGTAATGGTGTTGGTTGGTAATGGTGTTCGTTAGTGATATGTTGGTTGGTGATTATGGTGATGGTTAGTGATGACAGTGATGGTGTTGCTTAGTAATTGTTTTGGTTGGTAATGGTGTTGGTTATTGATGGTTGGTGATGGTTGGTGATGGTGTTGGTTGGGGTTGATGGTTTTGGTTGATGATGATGGTGATGCTGTTGGTTGGTGGTGATGGTGATGGTTGGTGATTATGGTGTTAGTTGATGATGGTGATGGTATTGGTTGGTGTTGATGGTTTTGGTTGGTGATGATAGTGATGGTGTTGGTTGGAAATCACTCTACTGCCTTCTAAAAAAAGAGAATTATAAATTATAGTAAATTGTTTTATTATCAATAAAATGCAAAACTCAAAATCGATAAAGTTTATTTAATGTGATAAAACAACAGAGGAAGATAAATAAAGGAGGAGAGTTTGGGGTGTGGTGCTGATATTTGTAATAGTTTGGTGTTATCATTGGTTGGTGTTGATTGATGGTGTTGGTTAGTGATGATGGTGATGGTTGGTGTTGGTGGTTTTGTTTGCAGATTTTTCGGTTGATTATGGTGTTGTTTGCTAAAGATGTTGGTGTTAATTGTTTTGGTTGGTGATGGTGTTGATTGGTGATGATGGTGATGGTTTTGGTTGATGAGGGTGTTGGTTGGTGATGATGGTGATGGTGTTGGTTGGTGTTGATGGTTTTGGTTGGTGATAGTGATAGTGTTGGTGATGATGGTGATGGGGTTGGTTGGGGTTGATGGTTTTGGTTGGTGATGATAGTGATGGTGTTGGTTAGTGATGGTGTTGGTTGGTGATGATGGTGATGGTTGGGGTTGATGGTTTTGGT
>NC_060888.1:28721768-28736768 GCF_014805685.1 Silurus meridionalis | reverse complement strand
TGCCCCAGCCTATCCACCCCAGCCCACCTTCCCAACCCACCTGCCCCAGCCTATCCACTCCAACCTCCTGCCCCAGCCTATCTACCCCAACCCACCTGCCCCAGCCTATCTACCCCAGACTATCCACCCCAGCCTATCTACCCCAGCCTATCCACCCCAACCCACCTGCCCCAGCCCACCTTCCCAGCCCACCTGCCCCAGCCTATCCACCCCAACCCACTTACCCCAGCCTATCCACCCCAGCCCACCTTCCCAGCCTATCTACCCCAGCCTATCCACCCCAGCCCACCTGCCCCAGGCTATCTACCCCAGCCTATCCACCCCAACCCACCTGCCCCAGCCTATCCACCCCATCCCACCTCCCCAGCCTATTCACCCCAACCCACCTGCCCCAGCCTATACACCCCAACCAACCTGCCTCTGTAGTTGTTCTGCTCTCTCCTCAGCTTGTTTGAGTTGGTCTCTAAGGGAGAGAGTCTCTGAGAACCCTGAGCTCAAACTGGTAGGTGTGAGAGGCTTTCCATCAAATGAAATGTTCTTCTGAACACAAGCATCCACCAAACCTGAAGGAGAACTTGATCCCCCAATCACAGTCTTCTTCTCTCCACATTCCACACCACCTGAGCTGCTAAAAAAAGGTCACTATAACACAGAGAACAGTTCAACTTAATCTGGTGAGTGTGCATTAGTGTGTATTTTTACCCAGTCCTCTGCAGCATGTGAAGCTTTTCTGTCAGTTTCCTGTTGGTATTCTTCAGCATCTCACACTCTGACTTCAGATGGGAAAACTCCTCCTTCAGCTGTTCCACGTCACCTAATAAATCACACAGGTCTTTAAATGATTTACATGAACAGATTCCATCATCCATCAGTCAGACCACTTCAGGAGATCCACTGCGAAATTCAGCTGCAATTTATATGACTATAAATACATCTGTGTCTGCAAGCCACACTGGACAAACAGTCGCATGCTGCATGCACTCCATCTCCTTCACTCTGCTATACAGGAATAGAAGAAAATCTGCACAGCTGGTGTACTTACTCCTTCTGCCTGAAATAATCGGCACACTCCTGGAGGAACCTCACCGCTGAGTTAACAAATCAGTGTTCACAGAATCAGTGTAAACATAATTACCATATCTCAGCAAAACCTCCAGCCTGAAAACACCTGAAACTATCTCCAGACCAGCCACCATTGTGTAAGAATTCATTTTTATTATCTTGTTATCATCATCTTTAAATGCTCCTGACCCTGATTACATTTCCCAAGATCCCAGAAACCATGGTTTATTAATAAACCAGCTCATAATAATCAAATCATCAAAATCCAAAAAAAGCCTAATTTCGTAATAAAAATGATAAACCTGGCAACCTTGCAGATAAAAAAGATAAACAGATTGGATTTTATTGACTGAATTAATTACACGATCATTACATTCTGATCAGGAACACATCGGCCAATCAAATTATAAATCAGACGATGCGATGACGAGAACATTTTGTATTCAAGAAGAAAAGGTGTGTGTGTGTGTGTGTGTGAGTGTGTGTGTGAGTGTGTGTGTGTGATAGATTTATGCTTAGGTGTTTATAATAAGACCCAGATTACTAGTGAGTTACTGATGGATACTAACATTTATTTTAATATCCAGACGATTCACCACTGAAAGAAAAGCAGCAGTGTGTCTTCACTCATCAGTGAGATCAGGTGCTGTAGTGTGTGAAGCTGAAGTTTAGTGAGTCATGATCTAAAGTCTGATCCTGTTTAGCAGCACACTGTGTTTATGTGTTTATTAGGAAACTGTTTGACCTTTAACCAAAAAAGGACTCCTGATGAGTGCTACAGTAAATACAGGAATACCAAAGACTTCAGCTGTTGAGACACACTCCACTCTTCATCTGATCTTCACTGCAGGACCAAATACTGGAGCTTTGTGTAACTACAATCCAACAAACCAAAAGTTTTTCAGCCAAACAGAAATCAGAACACACTGGAAAGGGAAATCGAGCTATGAAGGTTCTTCAGGTTCCTCAGTGTCTGATGTCGTGTTCTCATTAATACACTGACATCACACTCTCGGCATCTTAACTCCCCCCACCCCAACACGCTTGCTCATACACACACACACACACACACACACACACATACGTAATGCCAGTGGCTTCCGCCTCTTATTAAAAGCGTGATGATTTATATTTCTAGCTGCAGGACGTTAAGCATTAGGTCGGCTTTGGAGATGAATTCAACAGTGAGTGTTTATTTCACGGTGATATCAGTGCACACAGAAGTGTGTGAGGAACGCATGCTCTTCACCAGACAAAATAAACAGCAATGCTCTGTCTGGAGATTTCTCCTGGATAAATGATCCTTTAGAACACTCAGTTGTTCATAAGACCTTCATCAGTCTGGTTTTATCTACAGCCCTGGAAACACTCAGCACTGACACCTGGCTGGTGATCAGAACCGGTGAGTGTCAGTGGCATCAATGTAGATCAGGTCTGGAACTCAACTACACTTCTAAATCAATAAGGACAAGACAGTGTGGGGTGGGACAAGGTGGGGGCAGGGCAGAGCATGGTGGGGCGGGGCAGGGCAGGGCGTGGCAGGGCAGGCTCTTCCTCACCCTCTCTCCTCCTCTCCTCCTCTCTCCTCTGACTCTTCATGGCGATCTCAGCTCTCAGTGTGACCGTCTCGAGCTCGTACTCCTCTGTGGCCTGCTGGAGCGTCAGCACCTCCTCCTGCAGCTCCACCTTCTGCTGCTCCACTCCCTCCATTTCCTGCTGCACTGAAAACAGCTGGGCTGAAAAGAGAAAGGGAGAGGGAGGGAGAGAAGGAGACATAGGGAGAGAGAGAGAGAGAGAGAGAGAGAGAGAGAGAGAGGAGGGAGGGAGAGAAGGAGACAGAGCGAGAGAGAGGGAGATAAGGAGACAGAGAGAGAGAGTAACACAAGTCACATCATCAAAAATCAGGGTGACTTAATAAATTAATAAATAAGTAAATAAATATGTATAAAGATGGTTATATATTTGAGTAAAACATGAGTAATGAGTTCAGTTCTGGTGTAAAGTTTATTCTCCTTCTGTAACAGAGCACAAATCATTCTCCAACACCACACACATTTAAACACTTCCACATCATTCATACTTCTGTACAAATTACAATCTATTAAACTCTTGATTTGATCAGCCTTTTTAACATTCTTGTGTTCTCACAGTCAGTGTTCTGTGTGATCTGGTTTCCCCGGCTCAGGTATATCTCCATCTTCACCTGACCGAGGATAAGATTAACCAGTTGGCATCTGAACCTGTGTTTCCTAACGTATTTAAAACCAAAAATAAAACACTGAACAGTAAAATCAACATAAAAAGACCTTAAAAAAGACCTCTGTAAAAACACAAACAGTGACTGCAACCTGAAGCAGTGAACAAAAGCATGAAAACTGTTTCTCTCTGTGAACAAAAAGGACAGTCAGGTGTAACATCAGGGTTTAAAACAGAAATAAAAGAGTTCACAGAGATAATACCATGTAAAATCCTCCCCTGGAGATCGCAGCTCTTTTTGGTTACGGTGGTTTGTACAGTGTCTCCACTCTGGTTTAATATCAGCAGTAAAACCCTGAACACTTCTCCATGGGGGTCCACCCTCCCACTCAGCCTTTTCTTATTCAGAACCTTAACACACGTTCTGTAGAGCAGCTTCCCAGACACTGACCCAAAGTCTATCTCCCCTTTACCCCTGCACTCCAGGAGGGGGCGTTCACACCCGTCGAGGTCAGGAGCAATGCTCAGCTGGGGAAAGAGTTCATCCTCTGCAGGACCAGCCTCAGTGTGTTGATAGTCCATCAGCTGAACCTGCTCCTCTGATGTTAGTGCAGATCTCCAGCGGTGTAGCAGCTGATTGACAACACACAGGGACCTCAGTCTCATACGCGCTGCCAGGTCCTCTGCCCTCAACAAGTCTGACCCTGTGATGTTCACAAGCTCCCGGAGTGTCATGATGCCCAAGGAGATTAGAGTGTAGGAATGGTTACACTGGAGATGTCCAGTCGTCTGCTGTACACCAAAGGCTCCACCAGCAACCAGTGTAGTGTTCGACAGCCTTTGTTTTGTTTTTCAAAAACGTTCCAGATTTAAAAAAGTCCACAGTAAAACATTGGTAATCCAGAAACGTCCAGCATTTTTGTGTCCATTAAAAACAAGGTTCTGTCCAGCCCCAGTCCTTCAACTGTGCGTAATAGTCCACTGGCTGCTGCTCTCCATACTAAGTCTCTGGGTCCAGTGAGGAGCCTCTGGATGAACTGGAGGTGGAAGTTGGACCAGCCTGTGCCCTTCTTCCTTTTTCGGCAAATAGAGAATAGAGACTTTACTTTTACCCCAGTTGACTTTGGCAGAAGATAAAACCTGAAAGTCTTTTAAAATATCAGTTAAAAACTTTGCATCTTCTTGTGTGTTTATCATGACCACCAAGTCATCTGCGTAAGCTGACAAGCATATGGAGGCTTTAACATGTGGAATATTAAAACCAGAGAGATGAGTCCTTAATTTGTTTAAGAGGTTCAATCACCAGAGAGCCATTGCCTGATTCCTCTGTACACTCTAAAAGGAGCACATAAACCACCGTTAACCTTCAGTACACTCACAATTTCACTTTACAGCACCCTGATCATAGCTCTGAAACCAGGGTTGAACCCATAGGCTTCCAGCACCTTCCACAAGTATTTATTCTCAACCCAGTCAAAAGCCTTTAATCTGGTCTAGGAAAATCAGACCAGTTTTTCAGCCTAATAGCCTGGAGATGTCCAAAATGTCACAAATTAAATGCACGTTATCAAATATGGACCTATCAGGCACACAGTACGTCTTGTCTTGGTGAATGATCTGCTCTATCACCTTCATCAGTCTCGATGCTAATGCTTTTGACAGCAGCTTGCAGTCAGTGAACAGTAGTGACACCGGGTGCCAGTTCTTCAGGTGGGTCAGCTCTCCCTTTTTCAGCAGCAGGGTCAGAATGGCCCTCCTGCAGCTCCCATTGAGCTGCCTGACACCTGTCCATTTTCCATCCTCTGGAGAGCCTCATGGAGTTCCTCCAGCAACAACTCCCTGTCCCACTCTCTGTCTACTTGCTCAGAGAGTTTTGGCAGGTCCATGAGGAAGCTGGCCTTCACCACTTGTGCCTTTGACCACTCACTACTGTACATCTTCGAGTAGAAGCTTATTGTCTGCTTGCGAATTACAGTGGGTTCAAAGCCCTCAATATGTACCTTCCTTAAGAATCATAAAGACCATTCTTCTAAATGACACCAAGAGACAGCTCTTTACCAATAACATCGTCCGAGATAAAAGAAGGGACATTAGACTACACGATCTTCTTCGCTGGGGAACTGAGGGGAGAAACCAATATTGTCTCATTATTCACCAGTATTACAATCTTAGTTAATTTTCTTACTTATCAACATGATTCAGAAAAAACACAATTGCACTGTTCATTCTGGAGGCAGAGACAATGTTCTCATGCCCCACCACGTTACCGACTGCTAAACAACATTCCTCGACACTCGCCGGACAGACCACATGCACACCGTGCCGGCAAGTCAAACTCTCACACAACTTCGCGTTCCGATAAGATAAGATAAGATAAGATAAGATAAGATAAGATAAGATAAGATAAGATAAGATAAGATAAGATAAGATAAGATATACCTTTATTCATCCCACAGTGGGGACATTTCTTATCTGCCATAGCCATGCTTTAACGCCACGCCACTCACTCACACACACACACACACACACACACACACACACACACACACACACACACACACACACACACATACACACACACACATACACACACACACATACACACACACACACACACACACACACACACACACACATACACACACATACACACACACACACATACACACACACACACATACACACACACACACACACACACACACACACACACATACACACACACACACACTCACTCACACACACACACACATACACACACACACACACACACACACACACACACACACACACACAACACACACACACACACACACACACACTCACAGTCACTCACACACACAAAGTATATAGGGACAAACTTACACTTATAAAGAACATCTTCATTTTTATCACCACATTATCTGTGTAAAGCTGCTCTGAGACAATGTTCATTATTAAAAGCTCAATACATCATGAGACATCCAATATGTCACAAATTAAGTATACGTTATCGAATATCGACCTGTCAGGCACACAGTACGTCTTGTCCTGGTGAATGATCTGCTTCATCACCTTCATCAGTCTCGATGCTAATGCTTTTGACAGCAGCTTGCAGTCTGTGCACAGTAGTGACACCAGTTCTTCAGGTGGGTCAGCTCTCCCTCCTCTCACACTGTCCTGTAGGATTCCCAGCACATCCTGCCCTATGGTTTTCCAGAATGCCTTGAAAAAGTCCACAAGGCTCCTGTCCCGTTCTCCAGTCCTCCTGAAGCTCAGCCAGTATCAGCTCCCTGTCCATCTTTCTGGGCACTGACTATGGAAGCATAGGCAGGTCTTTGAGGAAGCTCTCCTTCACTTCCTGTGCCCTTGACCTCTCACTGCTATACAGCTTTGAATAGAAGCTGACTGTCTGCTGGCGAATTTCATAAATCTTTTCTGTCTATTCTTTTGTTCTAAACTGAAGAAGAACTTGGAAGGAGCATCCATCTCAGTAACACTTCTAAAGCATGAGTGGACTAGCTACACTCGCACACTCCTCTACACTCACAGTCCGCTACACTGCACACCTCTACACTCACAGTCCTCTACACTCGCACACTCCTCACACTCGCACACTCCTCACACTCACACTCCTCTACACTCCTCTACACTCACACCTCTACACTCACAGTCCGCTACACTCGCACACTCCTCTACACTCACAGTCCGCTACACTCGCACACTCCTCTACACTCACAGTCCGCTACACTCGCACACTCCTCTACACTCGCACACTCCTCACACTCACAGTTCAATACACTCGCACACCCTCTACACTCACACTCCTCTACACTCCACACTCCTCTACACTCCTCTACACTCGCACACTCCTCTACACTCACAGTCCGCTACACTTGCACACTCCTCTACACTCACAGTCCGCTACACTCGCACCTCCTCTACACTCACACTCTACACTCACACTCCTCTACACTCCACACTCCTCTACACTCACACACACTCACTCACACACACACACTCCTCTACACTCATACTCCTCTACACTCGCACACTCCTCTACACTTACACTGCTCTACACTCGTACACTCCTCTACACTCCACACTCCTCTACACTCGCACCTCCTCTACACTCACACCTCTACACTCACACACTCCTCTACACTCACACACACACTCCTCTACACACACACACTCACAGTCCGCTACACTCGCACACCCTCTATACTCACACACTCCTCTACACTCACAGTCCGCTACACCAGCACACTCCTCTACACTCACACACTCCTCTACACTCACAGTTCGATACACTCGCACACTCCTCTACACTCACACTCCTCACACTCACACTCACACCTCTACACTCGCACACTCCTCTACACTCACAGTTCAATACACTCGCACACTCCTCTACACTCACAGTCTGCTACACTCGCACACTCCTCTACACTCCTCACACTCGCACACTCCTCTCCACTCACAGTCCGCCACACTTGCACACTCCTCTACACTCACAGTTCGATACACTGCACTCCTCTACACTCACACCTCTACACTCACACTCCTCTACACTCGCACACTCCTCTACACTCGCACACTACTCTACACTCATACTCCTCTACACTCGCACACTCCTCTACACTCACACTGCTCTACACTCGTACACTCCTCTACACTCACACTCCTCTACACTCACACACTCCTCTACACTCACACTCTACACCCGCACACTCCTCTACACTCACACTCCTCTACACTCACAGTCCGCCACACTCGCACACTCCTCTACACTCACACACCTCTACACTCACAGTCCGCTACACTCGCACACTCCTCACACTCGCACACCTCTACACTCACACTCCTCACACTCGCACACCCTCTACACTCACACACCTCTACACTCACAGTTCGATACACTGCACACCTCTACACTCACACACCTCTCACACTCACACTCCTCTACACCTCGCACACCCTCTACACTCACACTCCTCTACACCTCGCACACCTCTACCCTCGCATACTCCTCTACACTCATACTCCTCACACTCGCACACCTCTACACTCACACTCCTCTACACTCGCACACCCTCTACACTCACACTCCTCTACACTCACACACCTCTACACTCACAATCTACACTCTCACACCTCTACACTCACACACCTCTACACTCGCACACCCCTTTACACTCACAGTTCGATACACTCGCACACCCTCTACACTCACACACTCCTCTACACTCACAGTTTGATACACTCGCACACTCCTCTACACTCACACACTCCTCTACACTCGCACACTCCTCTACACTCACACTCCTCACACTCACACTCCTCTACACTCACAATTCGATACACTCGCACACTCCTCTACACTCACAGTTTGATACACTCGCACACTCCTCTACACTCACACTCCTCTACACTCACCTCCTCTACACTCGCACACTCCTCTACACTCACAGTCCTTTACACTCGCACACGCAAGTCAGGTTTATTTTTATTGTACTTTTCACAACAGACATTGTTTCAAAGCAGCTTTACAGAATGTAACAGTGAAGGTGAATGGTGTGTGTTTATCCCTGATGAACACCATGGAGACTGTGGTGAAGGAAAAACTCCCTTAGATGTTATGAGGAAGAAACCTTGAGAGGAACCAGACTCAAAAGCAGAACCTCATTCTCATCTGGGTGACATCAAGAGTGTGATTATAGTCTTTAAACACTACAGAACACTGGAGAGTGAGAACATGAGCACTGGAGTGTGTGATTATGAGTGATGATCTTTCTACAGTCTTTTACAGTCATTATGGTTATAAAACTGGGAGCTACTGAGCAACTCATAAAGTAGCTCAACATCTGAGATCATCACAGATCCAACACCAGCTTCTCCATGCCATTGGCACTGGTACATCTCTCAAAGGTTCGGGATGTTTGTGGGCATCTACTTCTTTAAAGGTCCATAATCTTCATGAGGTGGGACGTGACTGGGGCTGGAGCAACCTCAGGACGCCTCGGGATGGGGAGAGAAAGAGAAGCAGTGGAGAAGAATTAGCGTAGCTGCTGTTCATGATATTAACAGCACAAGTTGATAATGTGATGTGATCAGATGTTCTGGAGCACAAGGTTATGATGTGATGTGTGTTATGTGTAAGAACTCGCTAAAAACATACGTCTTTAATCTGCACTTAAACTGGGAGAGTGTGTCTGAGCCCTGAACACCGTCAGGAAGACTGTTCCAGAGTTTAGGAGCTAAATGTGAGAATGTTCTACCACCTTTAGTGGACTTTGCTATTCTAGAAACTAATAGAAGTACTTAAAAGTACTTACTGGAACCATGTGCTGTGGTCTGATGAGACAAAGATAAACGTGTTTGGCTCAGATGGTGTCCAGCATGTGTGGTGACACCCTGGTGAGAAGAACCCAGAAAAATATGTCTTGCCTATAGTTAAGCATGGTGGTGGCAGCATCATGTTCTGGGGCTACATGAGTGCTCCTGGTACTGGGGAGCTGCGGTTCACTGAGGAAAACATGGATTCCAACATGTACCGTGAGATTTTGAACATGATACTCTTACTTTCAGAAACTGAGCCGAACGACAGTTTTCCAACATAATAACGACCCCAAACACACCACAAAGATGACAACTTCCTTGCTGAGGAAGCTGAAGGTGAAGGTGATGGAGTGGCCAAGTATGTCTCCAGACCTGAACCCTATTGAGCACCTGAGGGAATCCTCAAGCAGAAGGTGGAGAAGCGCCACGTGTCTGACATTCAGCAGCTCAGTGATGTTATTATAAGTGGAAGAGGATCCCAGCAACAACCTGTGCAGCACTGATTAATTCCATAACCAGGAGGATTAAATCAGTGCTACATAACAATGGTGCAACACACAATATTCACACTTTGGACACAGTTTTGGGGTGCACTTACTTTTGTGAGATACTGTATATAAATACTAAATTATATTCTCTATTATACATCAATTCATTTTATTTACCATTATTTTATTCATTATTGTCATTCCTTTATGTAATTTATCATCCAATCACAGCTAATAAGAGACAAAGACATTCAGACATTCAGATGGACAGAATTAGAGACAGACAGAGAAACAGAAATACAGACAGATATGCAGACAGGTTTGTTACCCTGTAGACACTGGATTTGTCGGGTGAAGGCTTCAGCCTGGTGTGCGCTCGCTAAGCGTTCCTCCTCCAGAAGATCTGCAGATAAATGAACAGAGATGAAACATTTTTGAAATAAAGCACATTATTCTCATTGAACTTTGAGGAACTCTGAATGGTTCTCCTCCATATTTTAGACCAGGGGTGGCCAACCAGTCAGAGACCAAGAGACACATTTTTTACTGTGTTACCGCAAAGAGCCACATCATACACATGGGCACACATGAACATCACCCATCCTTTCCTCTTACACACACACACACACACACACACACACACACACACACACACACAGACACCTCTGCTCAGCCAGGTTTATTGTAAATGTCACACACCAACATAATGACAGAAATTGACTCCTACAGTTCTAAGACCACAGGACAGTAATTTTCAAAAATAAACACTGCACTGTCTCACACACACACACACACACTCTCACACACAAACTCTCAGTTCAACCAAGTCCACAAACAAAAATATAATAATTTACAATAGCGTTTTTCTTTTACTCTGCATGTTACTTAGTGGGACTTTTGGCATTCCTTGCCTTGAACAATCCTCTTCAAATCTGCCTCGTATTCAGTTGTTGCCACTCGAAGCAATTCTTTCACACGTGTGTCAGTCAGAACAGATCGATGCTTTGATTTCACGTGTTTCAGGGTAGAAAACACAGACTGTGGGTTTTTATGTGCGTGTTCACTTCGCTTGAGTTCAATACGGTATTTGTTAATAACTGGAACTGTTTCTGGGAGCGTCCGAGGTTCTTCCGCCCTGATGGCCTGCACCCCAGCAGAGTTGGAGCAGCAGTGCTATCAGATAACAACTCCAGGATACTTCACACCATCTGACTGGTAAGACATCAGGAAATCTTTGACAATGAGAACATTTATACAACAAACCAAATAGTTACAAGTTCACACACAGCCCAGTTTATAGAAACTGTATCTATTCCTCGTGTAGCAAAACCAAGAAGTAAATACACAAGATCCAGAAACAATCTCATTGAAGTTAAAACTGAAAAATGCCAGATAAACAAACACCAAAAAGTTTTAAAGTTTGGTCTTTTAAACATTAGATCACTTGCACCCAAAGCACTGATTATAAATGAGATGATCACAGAGAATAATCTCGATGCACTCTGTCTCACTGAGACCTGGATTAAACCAGGTGATTATATGGGTCTAAACGAGTCGACACCGTCAGGATATGTTTATAAGCATGAGCACCGTCAGACTGGTCGTGGGGGGGGTGTAGGAACCATTTATACTGCTTCTCTTAATGTTAGTCAGATGTTAGGATTCAGCTTTAAATCATTTGAAGTGCTCGTTCTTAAAGTTGTACTTTCAGACTTACATAGAAAACTCACTCTGGTCACCGTGTACAGACCCCCAGGACCATACGCTGATTTTCTTCAAGAGTTTGCTTGTTTTCTATCAGATCTCTTGATCGATTTTGATAAAGTGCTGCTTGTAGGAGATTTTAATATTCATGTAGATGATGTAAACGATGCTCTAGGATTATCATTTGTTGACTTATTAAACTCTTTTGGGGTTAAACAAAACGTCACCAGACCAACTCATCGCTTTAACCACACACTAGACTTAATAATATCCCACGGAGCAGACGTCACTGATATAGATATTTTACCTCAGAGTGATGACATCACAGACCATTACCTCATACTGTACACACTACCGGTAGAGCAGATTAGCCGTGTTGCACCACGTTATCGACCTGGTAGGACTATTGTTCCAACCACTAAGGACAGATTCATAAATAACCTGCCTGATTTATCTCAATTTCTCACTAAACCCATAACTACTATTAATCTTGATGAGATAACTAAGAACATAGACCTTATCCTCACTAGCACATTAGACACCGTTGCCCCTATCCGGTTAAAAAAGGTTAGAGAACAAGCACCTGCACCTTGGTATAATAGTCATACACATGCCCTCAAGAGAACAGCACGTAATCTGGAGAGAAAATGGAGGAAAACTAAATTGGAGGTATTTAGAATCACAGATAAAGACAGTATGCTCAGCTACAGACAGGCGCTAAAAGCTGCTAGAGCTGAACACCTGAGCAAACTTATAGAAAACAACAAAACAATCCCAGGTTCCTTTTCAGTACAGTAGCTAAACTAACTACAAATCAGGGCTCTGAAAATTGTGTTCCATCACAGTTTAGTAGTGAGGACTTTATGATTTTCTTCACTGAAAAATAGATAACATTAGAAAAACAATTGTGGCAGTTCAACCTCTGACAGCATCTCCTGAGACAGTGTTACCTTCAACTCCACAACTCCACTGTTTTACATGTATAGGACAGGAAGAGCTGTATAATGTTATTGCCAAAGCTAAATCGACAACATGTCAGTTAGATCCAATTCCTACTAAATTACTGAAGGAAGTGTTATATACAACTGGTGAGCCTCTTCTAAATATTATTAACTCCTCACTATCTTTAGGTCACGTCCCTAAATCCCTCAAGTTAGCAGTTATTAAGCCCCTCATTAAAAACCTAATCTGGATCCAAACACGTTATCAAATTACAGACCAATTTCAAATCTCCCATTTATGTCTAAGATTTTAGAAAAGATTGTCGCTGCACAGTTATGTTCCTACCTGCAAGAGAACAATATCTTTGAAGAATTTCAGTCAGGTTTTAGGCCCCATCATAGCACAGAAACTGCTCTAGTTAAAATAACTAATGACCTGTTTTTAGCTTCAGACCAAGGCTTCATCTCGCTGTTGGTTTTACTAGATCTTAATAATATCCCACGGAGCAGACGTCACTGATATAGATATTTTACCTCAGAGTGATGACATCACAGACCATTACCTCATACTGTACACACTACCGGTAGAGCAGATTAGCCGTGTTGCACCACGTTATCGACCTGGTAGGACTATTGTTCCAACCACTAAGGACAGATTCATAAATAACCTGCCTGATTTATCTCAATTTCTCACTAAACCCATAACTACTAATAATCTTGATGAGATAACTAAGAACATAGACCTTATCCTCACTAGCACATTAGACACCGTTGCCCCTATCCGGTTAAAAAAGGTTAGAGAACAAGCACCTGCACCTTGGTATAATAGTCATACACATGCCCTCAAGAGAACAGCACGTAATCTGGAGAAAATGGAGGAAAACTAAATTGGAGGTATTTAGAATCGTATAAAGACAGTATGCTCAGCTACAGACAGGCGCTAAAAGCTGCTAGAGCTGAACACCTGAGCAAACTTATAGAAAACAACAAAACAATCCCAGGTTCCTTTTCAGTACAGTAGCTAAACTAACTACAAATCAGGGCTCTGAAAATTGTGTTCCATCACAGTTTAGTAGTGAGGACTTTATGATTTTCTTCACTGAAAAATAGATAACATTAGAAAAACAATTGTGGCAGTTCAACCTCTGACAGCATCTCCTGAGACAGTGTTACCTTCAACTCCACAACTCCACTGTTTTACATGTATAGGACAGGAAGAGCTGTATAATGTTATTGCCAAAGCTAAATCGACAACATGTCAGTTAGATCCAATTCCTACTAAATTACTGAAGGAAGTGTTATATACAACTGGTGAGCCTCTTCTAAATATTATTAACTCCTCACTATCTTTAGGTCACGTCCCTAAATCCCTCAAGTTAGCAGTTATTAAGCCCCTCATTAAAAACCTAATCTGGATCCAAACACGTTATCAAATTACAGACCAATTTCAAATCTCCCATTTATGTCTAAGATTTTAGAAAAGATTGTCGCTGCACAGTTATGTTCCTACCTGCAAGAGAACAATATCTTTGAAGAATTTCAGTCAGGTTTTAGGCCCCATCATAGCACAGAAACTGCTCTAGTTAAAATAACTAATGACCTGTTTTTAGCTTCAGACCAAGGCTTCATCTCGCTGTTGGTTTTACTAGATCTTAGTGCTGCATTCGACACTATAGACCATGATCTCCTCCTAGATCGCTTACAAAATTACATCGGCATTCAGGGACAGGCATTAAGCTGGTTTAAATCCTACCTGTCCGATCGTTACCATTTCGTAGATTTAAATGGAGAGCTATCCAGGCTAATGCAAGTAAATTATGGCGTGCTGCAAGGTTCAGTTCTAGGACCCTGCTCTTCACAATATACATGCTTCCGTTAGGAAATATTATTAGAAGGCATGGAATTAGCTTCCATTGTTATGCTGATGATACTCAGCTATATATTTCATCTAAACCAGGCGATACAGCTCAATTAACCCGGATAACTGAGTGTGTTAAGGAACTAAGAGATTGGATGACCCATAACTTTCTACTTTTAAATTCTGATAAGACTGAGATTTTGCTCATCGGCCCAAAAACTAGTATACAGACGCTCCAGCATCTCAACCTGCATTTAGACGGATGTTCTGTAACCACTAGTTCAACGGTAAAAGACCTGGGTGTTATTTTAGACAGCGACTTGTCTTTCAAAAATCACATCAATCAGGTTACAAAACAGCCTTCTTTCACCTTAGAAATATTTCTAAGTTAAGAAACATGTTGTGCATATCCGATGCAGAGAAGCTCGTC
>NC_060888.1:28659268-28714268 GCF_014805685.1 Silurus meridionalis | reverse complement strand
TTATTTTGGAAAATTACAGAACTCTCTCCGCCACATCTGTCTAGGACTCACTCTTCATGCATGTGATGATGCCTCTGTCACATGTCTTCCCTCCATCCACTACCTTCTTAAAGGGGCTCTGGCTGCTAACACATAATACATTACCACTAAATTTAAACCCCCAAGCAAGCAAAATGAACAAAAAACAACACAGTGGATTCACGTACATACACAATATTATTATATTTGGAAAATACCAGTTTTTATGCTTGTATCATTTTATTTTGTTGTATTTATCCACCACACCTTAAAGGCCGGTCTGTGAAAATATTGTCTGATATTAATCACCGGATTAAAAAAGTTTGGGGACCACTGCTCTACAGCACTGTACTCTACAGTACCATGCCCTACAGCACCCTACAGCACTGTACTCTACAGTACCCTACAGAACACTATAGCACTGTACTCGACTGTACCCTACAACACCCTACAGCACTGTACTCTACAGTACCCTACAGAACCATTCCATACAATACCCTACAGCACTATACCCTACAGTACAGTATCCTACACAGAAATACCGCTATAGTACCGTACCCTACAGTACATACAGTACCCCACAGTACCTTATTCTACAGTACCATACCCAACAGTACCCTACAGCACTGTACCCTACAGTACCCTACAGCACCATACTTTACAGTACCCTACAGCATTGTACCCTACAGTACCATACCCTACAGTACCATGCAGTACCATACCCTACAGTACCATGCCATACAATACCCTACAACACCATACATTACATTCCTACAGTACACCCCAGTACCCTACAGTACCGTACAGTACCCTCCAGTATCATATTCTACAGTACAGTACCATACCCTACAGTACCCTACTCTACAGTACAGTACCCTACAGCACCATACTTTACAGTACAGGACCCTACTGTAGTTTCCTAAAGTACAGTACATACAGTACTCTAAAGTACCCTACAGTACCATACCATACAGTACCCTACAGCACTGTACCCTACAATACTGTACCATACAGTACCCTACAGCATTGTAGCCTACAGTACCCTACAGTATTGTACCATACAGTTCCCTACAGCACCATAGCCTAAATGACCCTATAGCACCATGCTCTACAGTACCATACTCTACAGTACCCTACAGTACCATACTCTACAGTACCCTACAGCACCATACTCTACAGTACCCTACAGCACCATACTTTACAGTACCCTACAGCACTGTACCTTACAGTACCATGCAGCACCTTACCCTACAGTACCATATACCACAGTACCCTACAGCACCATACTCTACAGTACCATACAGCACCATACCTTACAGTACCCTACAGCACTGAACCCTACAGTACCATGCAGCACCTTACCCTACAGTACCATATCCCACAGTACCCTACAGCACCATACTCTACAGTACCCTACAGCACCATACCTTACAGTACCCTACAGCACTGTACCTTACAGTACAATGCAGCACCTTACCCTACAGTACCCTACAGCACCATACCCTACAGTACTCTACATCACCATACTCTACAGTACTGTACCCTACAGTACCATACCCCACAGTACCCTACAGCACCATACCCTACAGTACTCTACAGCACCATACTCTACAGCACTGTACCCTACAGTACCATAACCCACAGTACCCTACAGCACCATACCCTACAGTACTCTACAGCACCATACTCTACACTCCCCTACAGCACCATACTCTACAGTTCCCTACAGCACCATACCCCACAGTACCCTACAGCACCATACTCTACAGTTCCCTAAAGCACCATACCCCACAGTACCCAACAGTACCAAACTCTACAGTACCCTTCAGCACCATTCCCCACAATACCCTACACCATACCCCACAGTACCCGACAGTACCATATGCTACAATACCCTACAGCACCATACTCTACAGTACCCTACAGCACCATACTCTACAGTTGCCTACAGCACCATACGCCACAGTACCCTCTTCTTCTTCTTTCGGCTGCTCCCATTAGGGGTCGCCACAGCGGATCATCCGTCTCCATACCACCCTGTCCTCTACACCTGCCTCTTTCACACCAACTACCTGCATGTCTTCCCTCACCACATTCATGAACCTCCTCCTTGGCCTTCCTCTTTTCCTCCTACCTGATATCTCCATCCTCAGCATTCTTCTACAAATATAATTCATGTCCCTCCTCTGCACATGTCCAAACCATCTCAATCTCGCCTCCCTCACCTTGTCACCAAAACGTCCTACATGCGCTGTCCCTCTAATAAACTCATTTCTAATCCTGTTTATTGTCGTTACTCCCAACGAACATCTCAACATCTTCAGCTCTGCTACCTCCAGCTCCACCTCCTGCCTTCTACTCAATGCCACTGTCTCTAATCCATACAACATCTCAGGTCTCACCACAGTCCTATAAACTTTCCCTTTCACTCTCACAGATACTTTTCTATCACAAATCACTTTCTGACTAACATCTTCTCCACCCACTCCACCCTGCCTGCACTCTTTTCTTCACTTCTCTAACACACTCTCCATTACTTTGCACTGTTGACCCCAGGTACCTGAACTCCTCCACCTTCTCCACCTCTTCTCCCTGTAACCGCACCACTCCACTGCCCTCCCTCTCATTCACACACATGTACTCTGTCTTACTCCAACTGACTTTCATTCCCCTTCTCTCCAGCGTGTATCTCCACCTCTCCAGGCTCTTCTCAACCTGCTCACTACTCTCACCACAAATCACAATATCATCGCAAACATCATAGTCCAGGGAGACTCCTGTCTGACCTCGTCCGTCAACCTGTCCATCACCACTGCAAACAGGAAAGGGCTTAGGGCCGATCCTTGATGTAGTCCAACCCTCACCCTGAACCAGTCTGTCGTTCCTACTGCACACTTCACTGCTGTCACACTGTCCTCATACATGACCTGCACCACCCTCACATACTTCTCTGACACACCAGACTTCCTCATACAATACCACAACTCCTCTCTCCACCCTGTCGTATGCTTTCTCTAAATCCACAAACACACAGCTCCTTCTGTCCTTCTCTATACTTCTCCATCAACATCCTCAAAGCAAATAAGGCATCTGTGGTGCTCTTCCTCGGCATGAAACCATACTGTTGCTCACAGATGGTCACCTCTTCTCTCAGCCTGGCTTCCACTACTCATTCCCATAACTTCATGTTGTGACTGATCAACTCTCTAATTTTCCTCATTCATCAGCTGCTCAAAATACTCCCTCCACCTTCTCAACACACTCTCCTCACTATTCAACACATTTCCATCTCCATCCTTTATTGCTCTAACCTGCAGCACATCCTTCTCCGCTCGGTTCCTCTGCCTGGCCAATCGGTATAAATCCCTTTCTCCTTCCTCAGTGTCCAACTTCTCTTACAGCTCCTCATATACCTTTTCCTTGGCTTTCACCACATCCCTCTTCACCTGCTGCCACATCTCCTTGTACTCCTGCCTACTTTTCTCATCATTCTGTCGATCCCACTTCTGTTTTGCCAACCTCTTTCTCCTTATGCTCTCCTGCACTTCCTCATTCCACCACCACATCTCTTTGTCTTCCTTTCTATTTCCAGATGTCACACCAATACCTTTTCTAGCTGCCTCCCTCATCACTCCTGCAGTAGTTTCCCAATCACCCAACACCTCTTCACCACCACCAAGCTCCTGTCTGACCTCTTCCCTGAACCTCACACTAAAGTCTTCCTCCTTCAGTCTCCACCATCTTATTCTTCTTTCAGTCTCACTCTCCTCCTCTTCTTCTTCGCCTCCAAAACCATCATACAGACCACCATTCGATGCTGTCTAGCTACACTGTCCCCTGCCAACACCTTACAGTCTCCAATCTCCTTCAGGTTGCATCTCCTGCATAGCACATAGTCCACCTGTGTGCACCTTCCTCCACTCTTATACGTCACCCTATGGTTCTCCTTCTTCTTAAAATACGTGTTCACCACTGCCATTTCCATCCTTTTAGCAAAATCTACCACCATCTGCCCTTCCACATTCCTCTCCTTAAGGCCATACCTACCCATCACCTCCTCATACCCCACAGTACCCAACAGTACCAAACTCTACAGTACCCTAGAGTACCATACTCTACAGTACCCTACAGCACCATGCCCTACAGTACCCGACAGTACCATACTCTACAGTACCCGACAGTACCATACCTTACAGTACCCGACAGTACCATACTCTACAGTACCCGACAGTACCATACCCGACAGTACCTGACAGTACCATACTCTACAGTACCCTACAGCACCATACTCCACAGTACCCTGCAGCACCATACTCTACAGTACCCTGCAGCACCATACCCGACAGTACCCTACAGCACCAAACTCTACCATACCCTACAGTACCATACTCTACAGTACCCTACAGTACCATACCCCACAGTACCCGACAGCACCAAACTCTACCATACTCTACAGTACCCGACAGCACTGTACCCTACAGTACCGTACAGCACCTTACCACAAAGTACCAAACTCTACAGTACCCTGCAGAACAGTACTGTTCTTTTGTATTATGTAATACAGGTGTCATGCAGGTGGAACAGCAGTCATGCATGTAAACAATCAGGTTCTACAATCAGATCAGTAGCAGCAGCAGCACACACCCTGATTATTACTGATACCTAACCCTCAAACATCTCAGGTTCTTAAAGCATGAAGGTTTCCCAGAAGAACCAATATAACCCTAAAGTTCTGCTGAAAGAATCAGAACAGAATATAAACTGTAAACATCTCCACTACTGCCCAGCTCACAATGACATCACTGTTCTTCCACATTCCATCCTTCTGACCACGCGTGTGTGTGTGTGTGTGTGTGCGCAGTCAATCGTTCTGCTCCGACACAACATGGATGACAAAAATACATTTACATTCATTATACTAGTTTCCTGAAAATATATATATATTGCGCGCGCGCACACACACACACACACACACACACACACACAATGACACACACAATGACACACACAAACACACCTGTTTAGAGGAGTCCATCACATCCCGTAAACATCCAACAGTTTGTGGACCTCAGCAAATCCACCCACACACATACACGCACACGCACGTGCGCAGTCTGTCTTCCAAGTATTTATAAACTCTGTGTGTGTGTGTCGTACCTGTAGAGTCCAGCACTTCCTCTGTAAGTGGTGGCAGACGCAATCCATCCATGGTTTTCACGGAGGAGAGTGACGGAGTCCTCACACACACCCGCCTACCCTCGGACGCACACACACACACACACACACACACACACACAGTCAAAGGGGCAGGCTAGAAAAACACACGTACACACACACTACACAATGTAGCGTCTGAATCTGATACAATGTGTGGAGAGAGAGAGAGAGAGAGAGAGAGAGAGAGAGAACGTGTATTAAACTCTTCCGAGTGCATTTCATTTCCTTACTGCTGTTTTACTTTCACACATCTCTCTCTCTCTCTCTCTCTCTCTCTCTCTCTCTTTACCGCAGCTGTGAGTTTTCTTCTTCATAGAACTGAAACTTCTCTCGTTCTATAACATTCTGTTCGTTTTCCACACACAGTCTTATCTACGCAACACACCAAAAATGCACTGCGCTGCGTCTCTCTCTCTCTCTCTCACACACACACACACACACACACACACACACACACACAATTCCGGAGAGGCAAAGCGTGCTTTAACCCTTAAGGGGTCATGAGAAATCTGAAATGATCTCTCTCTCTCTCTCTCTCTCTCTCTCTCTCTGTGTGTGTGTGTGTGAGTGTGTGTGAGTGTGAGTGTGTGTGAGTGAGTGTGTGTGAGTGTGTGTGTGTGAGTAAATGTGTGTAAGTGAGTGTGTGAGTGTGTGAGTGAGTGTGTGAGTGTGTGAGTGAGGTGTGAGTGAGTGAGTGAGGAGTGAGTGAGTGAGTGAGTGAGGAGTGAGTGTGTGTGAGTGAGTGAGTGTGAGTGTGTGTGTGTGTGTGTGTGTGTGTGTGTGTGTGTGTGAGTGTAAGTGAGTATGTGCAAGTGAGTGTGTGAGTGAGTGAGTGAGTGAGGAGTGAGGAGTGAGTGAGTGAGTGAGTGAGTGTGTGTGTGTGAGTAAATGTGTGTGAGTGAGAGTGTGTGTGTGAGTGTGTGTGTGTGTGTGAGTGTGTGTGTGTGAGTTTGAGTGTGTGTGTGTGTGTGTGTGTGTGTGTGTGTGTGTGTGTGTGTGTGTGTGAGTATGTGTGTGTGTGAGTGAGGAGTGAGTGAGTGTGTGTGGAGTGTGTGTGAGTGAGTGTGTGTGTGTGAGTGAGTGTGTGAATCAGTGTGAGTGTGGGTGAGTTTGAGTGTGTGTGTGTGTGTGTGTGTGTGTGTGTGTGTGTGTGTGTGTGTGTGTGTGTGTGTGTGTGAGTGTGTGTGTGTGTGTGTGTGTGTGTGTGTGTGAGTGTGTGAGTGTGTGAGTGAGTGTGGAGTGAGTGAGTGAGTTAGTGAGTGTGTGAGTGAGTGGAGTGAGTGTGTGAGTGAGTGAGTGTGTGATTATGTGAGTAAATGTGTGTGAGTGTGTGAGTGAGTGTGGAGTGAGTGTGTGCGAGTGAGTGTGTGAGTAAGTGTGTGTGTGAGGAGTGTGTGTGTGAGGTGTGTGTGAGTGAGTGTGTGTGAGTAAGTGTGTGTGTGAGTAAGTGAGTGTGTGTAAGTGAGTGTGTGTGTGTGTGTGAGTGAGTGTGTGAGTGGAGTGAGTGAGTGTGTGTGTGTGTGAGTGAGTGAGTGAATGAGTGAGTGAGTGAGTGAGTGTGTGTGAGTGAGGAGTGAGTGAGTGAGTGAATAAATGTGTGAGTGAGTGTGTGAGTGAGTGTGTGAGTAAATGTGAGTGTGTGTGTGTGTGTGAGTGTGTGGAGTGAGTGAGTGTGTGAGTAAATGTGTGTAAGTGAGTGTGAGTGTGAGTGAGTAAGGAGTGAGTGAGTGTGAGGAGTGAGTGTGTGTGAGTGAGTGTGTGGTGAGTGAGTGAGGTGGAGTGAGTGAGTAAATGTGTGTGAGTGAGTGTCTGAGTGAGTGTGTGTGAGTGAGTGAGTGTGTGAGTGTGTGTGTGTGAGTGAGTGAGTGTGAGGAGTGAGTGTGTGGAGTGAGTGTGTGAGTGTGTGTGAGTAAATGTGTGTGTGTGTGAGTGAGTGTGTGAGTGAGTGTAAGTGAGTATGTGCAAGTGAGTGTGTGTGAGTGAGTGAGTGAGTGAGTGAGTGTGTGTGTGTGTGTGTGAGTAAGTGTGTGTGAGTAAATGTGTGAGTGAGTGAGTGGAGGAGTGAGTGAGTGTGTGTGTGTGTAGTGAGTGTGTGAGTGTGTGAGTGAGTGAGTGTGTGTGAGTGTGTGTGTGAGTGTGTGTGTGAGTGAGTGGTGTGTGTGTGAGGAGTGTGTGTGAGTGAGTGTGTGTGAGTAAATGTGTGAGTGTGTGAGTGAGTAAGTGAGTGAGTGTGTGGAGTGAGTGAGTGTGTGTTAGTGAGTGTGTGTGTGAGTGTGTGTGTGAGTAAATGTGTGTGAGTGTGTGTGTGTGTGTGTGTGTGTGTGTGTGTGGAGTGAGTGAGGTGTGTGTGTGTGAGTGTGTGTGTGAGTGTGTGAGTGAGTGAGGAGGAGTGAGTGAGTGAGTGAGTGAGTGTGTGAGTGAGTGTGTGAGTGAGTGTGAGTGAGTGAGTGAGTGTGAGTGAGTGTGAGTGAGTGTCTGAGTAAGTGTGTGAGTGAGTGAGTGAGTGAGTGTGTGTGAGGAGTGTGAGTGAGTGAGTGAGTGAGTGTGAGTGAGTGAGTGAATAAATGTGTAAGTGAGTGTGTGAGTAAATGTGTGTGTGTGTGTGTGTGTGAGTGTGTAAGTGAGTGAGTGAGTGTGTGAGTAAATGTGTGTGTGTGTGAATGAGTGAGTGAGTGTGTTTGAGTGAGTGTGAGTGAGTGGAGTGTGAGTGAGTGTGTGCGAGTGAGTGTGTGTGAGTGGTGAGTGAGTGAGGTGAGTGTGTGAGTGTTTGAGTGAGTGTGAGTGAGTGAGTGAGTGAGTGAGTGGTGAGTAAATGTGTGAGTGTGTGTGTGTGTGTGTGTGTGTGTGTGTGTGTGTGTGTGTGTGTGTGTGTGAGTGTGTGAGTGAGAGTGTGAGTGAGTGAGTGAGTGAGTGAGTAAGTGAGTGAGTGTGTGTGTGTGTGAGTAAGTGTGTGAGTGAGAGTGTGAGTGAGTGTGTGGTGAGTGTGTGAGAGTGAGTGTGTGTGTGTGAGTGTGTGAGTAAGTGTGTGTGAGTAAATGTGTGAGTGAGTGTGTGAGTGAGTGTGTGTGAGTGAGTGAGTTTGTGAGTAAATGTGTGAGTGAGTGTGAGAGTGAGTGAGTGAGTGAGTGAGTAAATGTGTGTAAGTGAGTGTGTGTGAGTGAGTGTGTGAGTGATTGAGTGTGTGAGTAAATGTGTGTGAGTAAATGTGTGAGTGAGTGTGTGTGTGAATGAGTGTGTGTGTGAGTAAGTGTGTGTGTGAGGAGTGTGTGTGAGTGAGTGTGTTTGAGTGAGTGTGTGAGTGAGTGAGTGAGTGTGTGAGAGTAAATGTGTGTAAGTGAGTGTGTGTGTGAGTGTGTGTGAGTGAGTGTGCGAGTGAGTGTGTGAGTGTTTGAGTGAGTAAGGAGTGAGTGAGTAAATGTGTGTGAGTGAGTGTGTGTGTGAGAGTGTGTGAGTAAATGTGTGTGAGTGAGTGTGAGTGAGTGAGTGAGTGAGTGAGTGAGTGAGTGAGTGAGTAAGTGTGTGAGTGTGGTGAGTGTGTGTGTGTGAGTGGTGTGTGAGTGAGTGAGTGTGTGAGTGAGTGAGTGAGTGAGTGAGTAAATGTGGGTGTGAGTGAGTGTGTGAGTGAGGAGTGTGTGAGTAAATGTGTGTGAGTGTGTGTGAGTGAGTGTGTTTGAGTGAGTGTGTGAGTGAGTGAGTGAGTGTGTGAGAGTGAGTGTGTGGAGGAGTGTGTGTGAGTGAGTGTGTGAGTGAGTGAGTGTGTGAGAGTAAATGTGTGTGAGTGAATGTGAGTGAGTGAGTGTGTGAGTGAGTGTGCGAGTGAGTGTGTAAGTGTGTGAGTGAGTGTGTGTGTGAGTGAGTGAGGAGTGAGTAAATGTGTGAGTGAGTGTGTGTGTGTGTGTGAGTGTGTGAGTAAATGTGTGTGTGAGTGTGTGTGAGTGAGTGAGTGTGAGTAAATGTGTGTGAGTGAGTGTGTGAGTAAATGTGTGTGGAGTGAGTGAGGTGTGTGAGTAAGTGTGTGAGTGAGTGAGTGAGTGAGTGAGTGGTGAGTGAGTGGTGAGTGAGTGGTGAGTAAATGTGTGTAAGTGAGTGTGTGTGTGAGTGAGTGTGTGAGTGAGTGTGTGAGTGAGTGTGAGTGAGTGTGTGTGAGTGAATGTGAGTGAGTGTGTGAGTGAATGTGAGAGTGTGAGTAAATGTGTGTAAGTCAATATGTGTGAGTGAGTGTGTGTGTGAATGACTGTGTGTGTGAGTAAATGTGTGTAAGTGAGTGTGTGTGAGTGTGTTTGAGTGAGTGTGTGAGTGAGTGAGTGAGTGAGTGTGTGAGTAAATGTGTGAGTGTGTGTGTGAGTGAGTGTGTGTGAGTGAGTGTGCAAATGAGTGTGTGAGTGTGTGAGTGTGTGAGTGAGTGCGTGAGTGAGTGAGTGAGTGAGTAAGTGAGTGAGTGTGTGTGAGTGAGTGTGTGTGTGTGTGTGAGTGTGAGTGTGTGAGTAAATGTGTGTGAGTGAATATGTGTGAGTGAGTGTGTGTGTGTGAATGACTGTGTGTGTGAGTAAATGTGTGTAAGTGAGTGTGTGAGTGTGTTTGAGTGAGTGTGTGAGTGAGTGAGTGAGTGTGTGAGAGTAAATGTGTGTAAGTGAGTGTGTGTGTGAGTGAGTGTGTGTGAGTGAGTGTGTAAGTGAGTGTGTGGTGTGAGTGTGTGAGTGAGTGCGTGAGTGAGTGAGTGAGTAAGTGAGTGAGTGAGTGTGTGTGGTGAGTGTGTGTGTGTGTGAGTGTGAGTGTGGTGTGTGTGAGTGAGTGTGTGTGAGTGAGTGTGAGTGAGTGGTGGTGAGTGAGTGAGTGAGTGAGTGAGTGAGTGAGTAAATGTGTGTGTGAGTGAGAGAGTGTGTGAGTAAATGTGTGTGAATAAATGTGTGAGTGAGTGTGTGAGTGAGTGTGTGGAGTGAGTGAGTGTGAGAGTGAGTGAGTGAGGAGTGAGGAGTGAGGAGTGAGTGTGAGAGTGAGTGTGTGTGAGTAAATGTGTGTGAGTAAATGTGTTTGAGTAAACTCTGACACTTACCACACTCACTCACACTCACTCACACTCACTCACACTCACTCACTCACACTCACTCACACTCACTCACTCACTCACACTCACACTCACTCACACTCACTCACACTCACTCACACTCACTCACACTCACTCACACTCACTCACACTCACTCACTCACACTCACTCACACTCACTCACACTCACTCACACTCACTCACTCACACTCACTCACACTCACTCACACTCACTCACTCACACTCACTCACACTCACTCACACTCACTCACTCACTCACTCACACTCACTCACACTCACTCACACTCACTCACACTCACTCACACTCACTCACACTCACTCACACTCACTCACTCACTCACACTCACTCACACTCACTCACTCACACTCACTCACTCACACTCACTCACTCACTCACTCACACTCACTCACACTCACTCACACTCACTCACTCACACTCAGTGAGTGAGTGTGTGAGTGAGGTGTGAGAGTTTACTCAACACATTTACTCACACTCACTCTCACACTCACTCACACTCACTCACACTCACTCACACTCAGTGAGTGAGTGAGTGAGTGTGTGTGGTGAGTGTGTGAGTGAGTGAGTGTGAGAGTGAGAGTAAATGTGTGTGTGAGTGTGAGAGTAAATGTGTGTGTGTGTGTGAGTGAGTGTGAGTGAGTGAGTGAGTGAGTGAGTGAGTGAGTGAGTGTGAGTGAGTAAATGTGTGAGTGAGTGTGAGAGTAAATGTGTGTGTGAGGAGTGTGTGAGTGAGTGAGTGAGGAGTGAGTGAGTGAGGAGTGAGTGTGAGAGTGAGTGTGAGAGTAAGTGTGAGAGTGTGTGAGTGAGTGAGTGAGTGAGTGAGTGTCAGAGTGAGTGTGTGTGAGTGAGTGTGTATAAGTGAGTGTGTGAGTGAGTGTGTGAGTGTGTGAGAGTAAATGTGTAAGTGAGTGTGTGGAGTGAGTGTGAGAGTGAGTGTGAGAGTAAATGTGTGTGTGAGTGACTGTGAGAGTGAGTGTGAGTGAGTGTTTGTGAGTGAGTGAGTGAGTGAGTGAGTGAGTGAGTGTGAGTGAGAGTGAGTGTGAGTGAGTGAGGAGTGTGTGTGAGTGAGTGGAGTGAGTGTGTGTGAGTGTGTGTGTGTGTGTGTGTGTGTGTGTGTGTGTGTGTGTGTGTGTGTGTGAGTGGTGTGAGTGAGTGTGTGAGAGTGAGTGTGAGTGTGTGTGTGTGTGTGTGTGTGTGTGTGTGTGTGTGTGTGTGTGTGTGTGTGACTGTGAGAGTGAGTGTGAGTGTGTGTGTGTGTGTGTGTGTGTGTGTGTGTGTGGTGAGTGTGAGTGAGGTGTGAGTGAGTGTGTGTGTGTGTGTGTGTGTGTGTGTGTGTGTGTGTGTGTGTGTGTGTGAGTGAGTGAGTGTGAGAGTGAGTGTGTGTGAGTGTGTGTGTGTGTGTGTGTGTGTGAGTGACTGTGAGAGTGAGTGTGAGAGTTAGTGTGTGTACATTGTGTTTTATATTTTATTGTCTATTGTTGTTTTTCTGGAAAGTGCTTTGTTCTCCTTTTGGTTGCTGTAAGGCGCTCTATAAATACATTTGATTTGATTTGATTTGATATTAATGAGCTGCTGTGTGAAACCTGAGCAGTCTGGTGGTGAACATCAGCAATGTTCTCACAGTGAAACCAAACCACAATCAAATCTAACCTCAGCACTTCATTTATTTATTTTATTTATTGAATGATAACGATGCAGACTCACTAATATACACCCACTGAGAACCTTCATCTCTCTCTCTCTCTCTCTCTCTCTCTCTCTCTCTCTCTCTCTCTCTTTCGCTCTCTCTCTCTCTTCCTGAAACCATTTAACCCCTGGCTCTCATCCAGCGCTGGATGGTTGCTAGGCAACAAGAAGGGAAATGAACATGAAAAATTTGTACAAACACTGAATTGTGTGTGTACAGGAAAAAGTGTGCGTGTGTCCGTCAGTGTGTCTGATACACAATTCATCTTTCACAGAAAGACTCATCTAACAACACAGAGAGAAAAGAGAGAGAGAGAGAGAGAGAGAGAGAGAGAGAGAGAGAAAAGAGAGAGAAACAACATGAAAATTGGAGTAATTCCACGACTCTGCAATCAATAAAAAATAAACCCTAACCCTAACGCATAAACTCACTGTAAAAGATTGAACACGGGATTAATGCACACTATCATACAGTGTAGGGTAGTGGACAATTAATACACTACAGACCTGAAACACACACACACACACAGTGTAATTTCTCTCTGCCCTCATCCGTCTCCTTGTTCTTCTCGTCATGCCAACACAATGAAAGTCATTCTGCACTTGTTTATTAATTATAGCCTGCTAATGAACACACACACACACACACACACACACACACACACACAATAGGTGTCACAAATAAGTACAAGAATTGATGATTCGAATTTTTTGGTGTGATTTTATGATGCGTCAGAACAATCAGAAGATCAGGATGTTCTCTGAGTCAGTATTCGGTGAATGATCAGTAATTCAGGTTTATCCAGGCCTTAGAGGTTTAATCCACTTTTACTACACATTTCTCCCAATTTGTTTTAATTTTCTCAATTCCCACAGATGATCACATATCAATTCAATTCAATTTAATTCAATTCATTTTTATTTGTATAGCGCTTTTAACAATGAACATTGTCTCAAAGCAGCTTTACACAGATAATGTGGTGATTAAACGTAAATATGTTCTTTGTAAGTATGTTTGTCCCTGATGAGCAACTGTGGCAAGAAAAAACTCCCCGAGATGGCACAAGGAAGAAACCTTGAGAGGAACCAGACTCAAGAGGGAACCCATCCTCATCTGGGTTGCACCAAATGTCCATTTGAAGCAGATATACAATGTTGTGGGGTACAGTGATGATGATCAGAAGCAAACTGCACTCCCGAGTCAGTGCAGCAGACCGCCGACACCAACTACAGTCAATCCGTCCTCAAAGCACCCGTTCTACTCCGAATTACATGGAACCACCCAAGGTGTTGATGAGATACCGTCCCAAGCTGCACAGAAGTGTGAAGATCCAAGGAGGGGAGAGGGGCAGGAACAGTGGTCACTGGAGCCTCAGGAGCATGTTTAACTCGACCGAGAGAGAGAGAGAGAGAGAGAGAGAGAGAGAGAGAGAGAGAGAGAGAGAGAGAGGGTGACGGAAGAGAAGGATATGGATTATTAAGTGTAACTATTGGTGTATGAAAGTTAATGTCACTGTGCAGTTTGGACTCCGGCAAGACTCGCTATGGCAGCATAACTAAAAGGGAGAACCAGAAGGTAACACAGACATGAGGGATCTCTGGGATGAGGCGACCCACCACACCACCGTCAACAAACCTGAGTGAGCGTGTGAATGTGAGGGGCGACAGCATACAAATATACCAGTTCACCAAACACTCTATATCCATGTTCCTCCAGATCTGTGCCTTTACCTAAGAAAATCTACTGATAAAAGGCTTGACTAAATAAATAAGTTTTCAACCTCGACTTGAACACTGAGACTGTGTCTGAGTCCCGAACACTGATTGGAAGGCTGTTCCATAACTGTGGGGCTTTATAAGAGAAAGATCTGCCCCCTGCTGTAGTCTTCATTATTTGAGGAACCAACAGATAGCCAGCACCTTTTGATCTAAGTAGGCGTGGAGGATCATACTGGTACAGAAGTTCACTCAGATACTGCGGTGCGAGACCGTTAAGTGCTTTATCGTCAGTAGTAATATTTTATAATCAATGCGAGATTTGATTGGGAGCCAGTGTAGACTGATTAAAACAGGGGTGATGTGGTCATATTTCCTAGATCTAGTGAGGACCCTTGCTGCTGCATTCTGGACTAACTGAAGCTTATTTATGCACTTACTCCAACACCCAGACAGTAAAGCGTTACAGTAGTCTAATCTAGAAGTAACAAAAGCATGAACTAGTTTTTCTGCATCCTGTAACGACATCATATTTCTAATTTTAGCAATATTTCTAAGGTGAAAGAAGGCGATTCTGGTGATATTATTCACGTGAGACTCAAAGGAAAGACTCGGGTCAATAATCACACCAAGGTCTTTGACAGCCGTACACGCTGAAACAGAAACACCATCCAGAGATGCTACGTAATCGGAAAGTTTACTTCTAGCTGCATGTGGTCCTAGTAAAAGTACTTCCGTCTTATCTGAGTTGAGCAGAAGAAAGTTATTAAGCATCCACTGTCTAATGTCCTTTACACACTTCTCAACATTGTTAAGCTGATCTCTCATCTGGCTTTGCTGAAATATACAGCTGTGTGTCATCAGCATAGCAATGGAAGCGAATCCCATGTTTATGAATGATTTCACCAAGAGGCAGCATATATAAAGAGAAAAGCAGAGGGCCTAAGACAGATCCTTGAGGAACACTAAACTTGACCTCATAGAGTGTGGAGAACTCACCATTTACATCAACAAACTGATAGTGATCAGTCAAATAAGACCTGAGCCAAGAGAGAGCTGTTCCCTTTATTCCAACAACGTTCTTAAGTCTAGCAAGTAGTATAGTGTGATCAATGGTGTCAAAAGCTGCACTAAGGTCGAGCAAAACAAGTAAAGAGACAAAACCCTGATCAGAGGCCAATAACAGGTCATTTACCACCTTACCTAGTGCCGTCTCTGTGCTATGATGAGGCCGAAATCCTGACTGTCTCATCAGCAAAGGTGAATTGGGATAAGAGTGAAGGCTACCTACTAGGTGACTGGCACGGAAAATACTTCCAGGTAGAGTCAAGTGGGAAAGGGAAGGTCTGAAGATTCTGGGTGTACATCTCAGGAAAGAAGACTATATGCAGAAAAGCTGGGTGGGCATGGTGGAGAAAATGTGTGTCTCGATGTCTCGGTTGTCTCGATGGTCCTGGGTGCTACCTAAGCTTTCATACAGGGGTTGAGTATTGGTTGCAAACAACCTGGAGCTTCAGCACTGTGGCACAAAACAAATGTTCTGGATCCTCCAGCAGCATTGTGCAGGCATTACAGAAGAAGCTAACTGACTTTTTCTGGGCCGGACAGCACTGGATACAAGCTGCTGCACTCTACCTTCCTGTCCTGCAAGGGGGGTCAGGGCCTAATGGACATCAGAAACAGAATCAGGACCTTCAGGCTTCAAGCTGCACAAAGACTTCTGTACTCAACACCATGCTGGGCAGACACAGCTGCCTGCTGCGAAAAGCGAACATTTTTAGATACGACGTGGATCTGTTTTTAACCAGACTGTGCAACACGGATTTAAGGGAGTTTTCTCCTTTCTACAGATCTGTTCTAACAGCCTGGACACACATTTTTAAAGTTCAGAGGGACCTTTCAAATCCTGGACACTAGAGAGAGAATGAACCGCTCTTTAACAATCCACAAATCCGAGCCCAGATACTGGAACAAAGGAGCTTACAAATCTTAATGGCAAAAGCGTGATGCACAAAGACCGCAGACCTGAGGAATGGTGCCAGCTGGAGAAACCCAGAGGAGATGTGCAGCTTGACAAGCATCAAGTCTAAGAGGTTCATGAAGTTCATGACAGACAACATCCTCTCAGCACTACCCTTTGCCTTCAAACAGAGCCTTGAGGAACATGGGGAAGACGAGCAAGAGGCAGGAAACCACAGCTACTTCCCTAAGGTGCAGGTTTCAGCTGCGGTGGAGGCGGAGCCAGAAAAAGGCTCTCTTATGAGCTTCAGGACCCCTCAACACCAGTAAATACATCAGCTGCATAAAGCTGTCACACTACAGCACACTCAAAGACTGTAGGGAATCAAAGTGGTCAGAAGTGTTTGGGCCAGACTCGTCTCCCAGAGGCTGCTGGAGATCCCTGTAGAAACCTCCGATAGAGAAACGCACTGCGGACCTCCAGTGGAGGATTGTTCACTGGCGGTAGCTACGAACAGACACGTGGCACACATTGACCCCACCATAGGGAGGGAATGTGTCTTCTGTAACACGGACGAGTCAGTAGACCACCTGTTTCTACACTGCTGCAGGCTGAGAAACTTCAGTGAGGAGCTTTTTATCTTTGGGCCTAAACACGTGAGTACAGACAGAAAATGTGTCTGCCTGATAAACTTCCTAAAAGGCGAATCAAAGCTAGTTATCTGGTTAACTAGAAAAAGGAAGCTCAGGAGTGAAGGCACAGTAGATCCTGAGGTGATGGTTAGAGCTCTAATATCTGCTAGGCTCAGGGCGGAGTTCACATATTTTAAACTGACAAATAATCTGGATGGTTTTGTTCCTGGGGACTGAATGATGTCTTGTGCACACTGGACCAGGATCATCAACTGATTCTAAATGTGTGATGTTTTAATTTGTGTGTCCTCGTTTAAGCCGAGCCTCGTTTTTAATGGGTGCATCAGCAGCTTTTACCTTTGTTACTTTTTTTATTTATTTTTTATATCTTTACACGCACACCAGTATTTATTCATTAATTTTAATTTTCCCCTTTTACCTTTTTATCCATCTAATTATTTATGAAAGTGTCCATCTGTCTGTGCATTTATTTATTTTCTTAATTAAATTTTTTTCTTTTCAAGCATTGTATCGATAGTTTAGGTACTAAGGTGGAATAAAGGTGTGTTAAAAGTCAAAAACCTCTCTCTCTCTCTCTCTCTCTCTCTCTCTCTCTCTCTCTCTCAGGTTTCAGTGATCACTGTTCCTGTTTCCTCCTTAGATCTTCCCACTTCGTCCTGGTCTGCCTCTGGATGATGTTCTCTTCGACTGCAGGTGACTCTGTGCAGCTGGAGATGTTTCTCATAAACACCTTGGGTGGTTCCATGAAATTCCGGTGTAAGATAGGGCACTTTGAGGATGAATTTGGATTTGGACTGTAGTTAATATCAACAGTCTGCTACACTGACTCAGGACTACAGTTTGCTCTGATCTCCATCACTGCACCTCAACATCGTTTATCTGGAATAAATGGACATTCGGTGGAACCCAGATGAGGATGAGGTTCCCTCTTGAGTCTGGTTCCTCTCAAGGTTTCTTTCTTCTGCTTTTCCTTCACCAGTCTCCACCGACTTGTTCATCAGGGACAAACTTACACTTATAAAGAACATCTTCATTTTTATCTTCACATTATCTGTGTAAAGCTGCTCTGAGACAATGTTCATTATTAAAAGCTCATTACAAATAAACATGAATTTAATTATTATTGTATTTTTATACTTCTCATTCTCTACACATATTGTGACTCTCATACATCTGCATTATTTCTATCTATCTATCTATCTATCTATCTATCTATCTATCTATCTATCTATCTATCTATCTATCCATCCATCCCCTTCTCTCCAGCACGTACCTTCACCTGTCCAGGCTCTTCTCCGCCTGCTCCCTACTCTCACCACTAATCACAAGATCATCCTTACAGCCTACGATCCTCTCGCTCTGAATCTCACAAAAAGCTAAAATCCAAACTTACAGGCCATGTGATCATTGGAACAGTGTTCTAGTGAAAGAAGTAATGATGGACCAGTCACATGAAGGCTCCTAGGATGCTCCTCTGAACTACAGCTGTTTTTTTTATTTGGATATGAATTCAGTTTTTAGAATCAGAAAGCAGAAACACAGCCATAACACAAAAATTAAGGAAAAGGAAATAAACAGTAATGTAGAGAATCTTTTTTTATTCAAAAACACATTTGCCTAACAAGTACGTGTCGTCCGACGTGTCGTCCAGGTTCTGAACAAAATAATAAATTATAATAATATAACCTTTAACAGAAAGTCAAGACTAGGACTAATATAGCCATTTATGACTGAACTGAGCAAAAGTAATGAACACTAAACATGCTAATTACAAATATATGTATGTTCTGACTATGAGCAGTAATAAAGCGTCACACCAGTGTGAATGAACTTTAGAGGAACTATCATGTCATACTGTTATCTGCTGTAGAGGAAAAGTCCTTCTGTGGTCTGTAACACACACAGAGTGATACTGATTCTCCTGGAACTTTCGGTGTGGACTCAAAGTGCTGCTGCTGATGATGATGATGATGATTCCTCTCAGATTCCCTCCATTGCTGTTGCTTGAGACCGAAAACCGTCTGTAAAATCCTGAAGTTTAATTCAGATGAATTAGACTTTTTCTTCACTAATCGTATCTCTGAAGACCTTTTTAGAATTTAATAATTAAATATTATTTCTATTTCTATGAAATGTGGCAGACATGAAGATGAAGTAGTTTTGTACGTGTTTAAGTGCACAGAGGGCCACCAGAGAAAGTCCATTTCTTTACCATGGAGTCCTCACTAGGGGGAAACGTGCTAAAGCATAGCTCATGGGCTGTGATCCTACACTGACTGGGGGACTACAACCCTAGAGTGGCCGAGGAGCTGTGATCATTAGAGAAACTGCAATTTTACTTTAAATAAGAGGCTGCAATCAGAGAGAAACGGAGGGGCTGCGATCCTCATAGGGGCCAGAATCCCAGGATTGATTTGGAAATTGTGATTAAAATGAATAGGGCTGCAGAACTGACGGGATTGAGAGGATGTGATCCTTACATGGCCAAGGGGCTGTGACCCAACAGCACATGAGAGGAAAAATAGATTGAGTGTCTGCAATCTTCAAGTGACTGAGAGGAGAGCAGCCAACCTTAGAAGACTGAGGAGCTTCAATCCTTAAATGACTGTAAGGTTGAGTGTAAACTAAAAAAAACTGCAATCCAAGAGTGAGTGAGGGGCTGAGATCCTTATCAAATAGGGGGGGAAACCTCAACTAAAGTAGGGGCTGCAATCTTAAATAGACTGACTTAGAAGCTGTGATCCTCAACAGACCCAAAAGTCTGAGATCTGATAGTGACTAAGGGGCTGCTGGAAAAGATGATTTAGGGGCTGCGATCCCACAATAAGTGAAGGGCTGTGATCCTAGACAGACTGAAGGGCTGTGATCCAATAGTGAAGGAGGGGCTATGATCCTACACTTACTGAGGGGCTGCTATCTGATAGTGAAGGAGGGGCTGTGATCCTACACTGACCGAGGGGCTGCGATCCTACACTGACTGAGCGGCTGTTATCCGACACAGACTGAGTGGCTATGATCCTACACTGACCGAGGGGCTGCGATTCTACACTGACCGAGGGGCTGGGATCCTACACTGACCGAGGGGCTGCGATCCTACACTGACCGAGGGGCTGCGATCCTACACTGACCGAGGGGCTGCGATTCTACAATGACCAAGGAGATGTGATCCTACACTGACTGAGCGGCTGTTATCCGACACAGACCGAGGGGCTGCGATCCTACACTGACCGAGGGGCTGCGATCCTACACTGACTGAGCGGCTGTTATCCGACACAGACCGAGGGGCTGCGATCCTACACTGACCGAGGGGCTGCGATCCTACACTGACTGAGCGGCTGTTATCCGACACAGACTGAGTGGCTATGATCCTACACTGACCGAGGGGCTGCGATTCTACACTGACCGAGGGGCTGCGATCCTACACTGACCGAGGGGCTGCGATCCTACACTGACCGAGGGGCTGCGATTCTACAATGACCAAGGAGATGTGATCCTACACTGACTGAGCGGCTGTTATCCGACACAGACCGAGGGGCTGCGATCCTACACTGACCGAGGGGCTACGATCCTACACTGCCCGAGGGGCTGCAAACCTACACTGACCGAGGGGCTGAAAACCTACACTGACCGAGGGGCTGTGATCCTACACTGACCGAGGGGCTGCAAACCTACACTGACCGAGGGGCTGCAAACCTACACTGACCGAGGGGCTGCGATCCTACACTGACCGAGGGGCTGCAAACCTACACTGACCGAGGGGCTGCAAACCTACACTGACCGAGGGGCTGCGATCTGCTGCTGGAACAGTGATTTTATTTATCGGTGGGTTGTGCGCTGGTGTGTTTGGAGATTACAGCGGTCACTGAAACTCTTGCCACAGTGTGAGCAGTGGTATGGTTTCTCCCCAGTATGAACACGCTGGTGTTTCTGGAGATTACTCTGCTGATTGAAGCTCTTCCCACACTGGGGGCAGTGGTACGGCTTCTCCCCCGTGTGGATACGCTTGTGTTTCTGTAGATTACTCTGCTGAGTGAAACTCTTCCCACAGTACGAGCAGTGATACGGTTTCTGTCCGGTGTGAATGTGCTGGTGTTTTTGGAGATTACTCTGCTGATTAAAGCTCTTCCCACAGTGTGAGCAGTGATACGGTTTCTCCCCCGTGTGGATGCGCTGGTGGATCTGGAGATTACATCGGTCGCTGAAGTTCTTGCCGCAGTGTGAGCACTGATACGGTTTCTCTCCCGTGTGGATGCGCTGGTGTTTCTGAAGGTTACACTGCTGAGTAAAACTCCTCCCACATTCGGAGCAGTGATACGGTTTCTCTCCTGTGTGAACGTGCTGGTGCCTCTGGAGCGCTCCTCTTTCCCCGAAGCTTTTCCCACAGTGCGAGCACTCGTACGGTTTTCCTCCTCGGTGGCTGCGCTGGTGCACCTGCAGGTCGATCTGATCGTTAAAACTTTCTAGACACTGTGAGCACTCGTACGCTTCCTGCGTGGTAGCGTGAACGCGGCGATGGAGCTGGAGACTGCTCTGTAGAGTGAAGCTCTTCCCACACTGGGAGCACTGATGGAGACTCTGAGCTGTGTGAAAGTGTTGATGATGCTGGAGGCTACTCTGGTAAATAAAACCCTTTCCACAGAAGCTGCAGTGATAATTCTTCCTCTGGAGACGTCTCTGAGAGGAAGCGTCTGCAGGAAGAGGACCGATCACTCCTGCTTTAAAGAGTTTCACATATTCTTCATTGTGGCATCTCTTGATGTGTTTGTGAAGGTAAATCTGAACCGTGTAGGAAAGTGGACACAGGGAGCAGGTGAAGACTTGAGTGTTGTCCATATCTGAAGTCAAGAAAAGAAAAATACGACTTTTACAATCACTATGAATGTTTTATTATTATTATTATTATTATTATTATTATTATTATGAAGATCTTGTGCTTTAGTGTTGCATAAAATTAGAACTGTAGTTTCTACACAGTATCATGTAATCTTACACACAGGCGTGATGTTCCCAAACCTTTACTGTTCCTCTATTCTGGAACACTAGTCTTTGTGGTGTGGATGTGGGGATTAGTAATTATTTATCTACAGCAGATCAGACTCTGATGTTAGATGATGCAGCCTGTGTTCCAGTTCATCCCAGAGGTCTTCACTGCGGTTGAGGAGGTCAGAACTTTGTGCAGGACATGGCTTTTTCCACTCTAACCTTCAAACAGCATGTCTTCATGGAGCATCGCTGCTTTGTTTACAGGACCATTGTCATGCTGGAACACATGTTTGGGAATTTCAGGTCTAATGAAGGGAAACTGTAACATCACAGTGTGCAGAGACGTTCCTTCAGACTTGGAGCAGATTCAGGACCAGACCCCTCCCCAGATACTGCAGACTGGTGGTGAAAGTATTTAGCTAACATGTAGATCATTCTAATGTGGGTAGAACTGACAGATCAGGAGAAGTTAAAGGGAGATGCTGAGAAATATGGAGGTAGATGGAGCTCATGATTCAAAGGGCTGCTCGTGCTGCTTCTTTATACAGCAGACAAACATGACTGACCCTAGATTCCGAAATCATTTCTATTCTATTTCAGTGTTTCTCAGTTCCTGTTTCAGGAGAAAAACTCAGGAAATAATTCATTGTTACACTGTGTTTACACTCCAAACTCAGCAGAAGAAAAGCGTAACTGAAATAATACACTCATTCCCAATAATAATAATAATAATAATAATAATAACAACAACTCATAGACGTAACTCTTTGCAGAGCATTTTTTGTTCCAGATGTATTCAAAGCTGATGCCCCCATATCTGGTGAACTCCTCGTGGTACCACACCAAGAGCTCGTGTCCACGCTCAATGGGGCGACAGCAGCGGTACAGAATCTCTCCTCGATACTGAAACGCCACCAGGTTCTGCTCTTCAGCGTTACGAGAGCAATTCACAAACCTGAGTGGGGGAGAGAGAGAGAGAGAGAGAGAGAGAGCGAAGGAGAGCGTGAGAGAGTGAGGGAGAGAGAGAGTGCGGGAGAGAGCGAAAGAGAGTGAGGGAGAGAGAGAGTGTGGGAGAGAGCGAGAGAGAGAGAAGGTAAGGAGAGCGTGAGAGTGTGAGGGAGAGAGCGAGAGAGAGAGCGAAGGAGAGCATGAGAAAGAGCGAGAGACAGCGAGGGAGAAAGAGAGAGCGAGCGAGGGAGGGAGAGAGAGAGAGAGCGAGAGAGAGAGAGCGAGAGAGAGCGAGAGAGAGCGAGAGAGAGCAAGCAAAGAGAGAGCGAATAAGAGAACGAGGGAGAGAGCGAGAGAGCGAGAGAGAGAGAAGAAGAGAGCGAGAGAGAGCGAAGAAGAGAGCGAGAGAGCGAAGAAGAGAGCGAGAGAGAGCGAAGAAGAGAGCGAGAACGAGGGAGAGCGAGAACGAGGGAGAGCGAGGCAGGGAGAGGGAGGGAGGGAGGGAGGGAGGAGAGAGAGTTGAATCAGTCTCATCAATGATTGTACACAAACACAGAACAGACGACGTTCCTGACCTCATCCAGTTGGACTTGAACTCTGACGAGGCGTCGATGTATTTCTCACATCTCTCACTCCGCTGAATCTGCAAAAAAATACTAAATACTTTATTCATTAACACACACGTGTGACGGCGGAGCAACTACACGTGTGATAGTAAAGACAGGAGTAGTAACTGTTTTCTCACAGACATGCACTTCTTATCTGCTGCTGAGCAGCGAGACGCAAAAGAGAGCTGGATATTTCACTGTCCATCAATCCATCAATTATTTATTTAATTAGTACAAATAATTACATCCAATTTATCTGAATTCATGATGATCATTAAACATCTTGGAATTCTTGAAGGAATGTTATGGTAAGAACAGGAAGTGAACTCACCACCCAGGAGTAGGGGCTGTTCATGGCTTCCTCTCGCTCTACCGTGTCTCCCTGGTACGGTCCGAAGTGAGCACCAACTGGAATAGTGTCGCTGTTGTTGAACACTCCCAGGCCTGCGTCAGGAATACTGGACTTCCGAATCTCTAGACCCGGAGGAAGGGTCTGTCTGGCTCGGTCAGCGACCCCCAGTGGAACCGCAACATCAGGGATAAAGAGAGCCGGACCGTGAACATCACATTTGTTGATGAAGAAAGATTTACAATCTTCACAGTCTGGAAGGAGAGAAATCACCAGTGAGTGTAGAAGTTCTGATTTGAGAATTATGGCTGAAGTAGTGTTGATGCTGAGCTCTGGGTCCTGCTGTCTTACACAGATAGTCATCATGTTTAGGTTTTTCTTTCAGAATGATCTGGAGTCCTCTGTCCTGTCCTGCTCGCTCCTCAGGAGGGATGTCTTCCACAGAGCTTGATGTTCCTCCATCTCCATCTAAGGCTCATAACAGTTAATTAAAACCATCATCATATTAAACCGCTATTGTATCTGCAGACGGACATCTAAAGCACACAACTGTCTTACAGAAATCATCATCATCATCATCATCATCACTAGATTCTTCTTCTTTCAAAGGTTTCCTCCAGAATTCTCCATTCTGTAGATCCACAGGAGTGACGTGTCCTACTGAGCTCGACGTTCTTCCATCAGAAGTGCTGCTCATCTCCGTCTGCATTTTCTCACCACACTGATCCGAGGGGAAAGACAAGTGTTCATATCGATAATTTATTACCTATAATCAATCACCAATCCTCTATATCATCTATAACCAATCTATAATCTATAATCAATCAGCTATAATTAATAATTAATCATCAATCATCTAATTAATCATCTATAATCTATCTATATATATATTATAATCCTATAAACCAGTAAAACGAACACATCAATTAGTCAATAAACACAATATAATAACTCTTTGTGATTAAAAATGATCCTAATTTAAATAATGATATATTAAACATTAAATGATTAAATTTAGTTAGAAAAAAAAACTGAAATAATTTTGATAATTTATTACATTTAATATTACATTTTACACACGTGTGTGTGTGTGTGTGTGTGTGTGTGTGTGTGTGTAACTGAAACAGGTTTATGAATGATGTAAATGTTAAATATAAATAATGTGATTTCAGAGAAACAAAATTGAAAATGTGAAGAGAAATAAAGCGGATCTTTACTCAGAATTCGATAGTAACAATACAAATAATTAAATAGAGTAATAGATACATAAACAAACATACTTACAAATAAACAAATACATAAACAAACAAACAAACAAATAAATAAGGTGAACACGACACAGACCATCTCCCAAATCACTTCCGTGTGTATACACACTGCTCTACACTACACAGTGCTCTACACTACACTACACACTGCTCTACACTACACACTACACTGCTACACTACACACTGCTCTACACTGCACTACACCACAGTGCTCTACACACTACACAGTGCTCTACACCACACTACACAGTGCTCTACACCACACTCACACAGTGCTCTACACCACACTACACAGTGCTCTACACTACACTACACAGTGCTCTACACTACACTACACAGTGCTCTACACTACACTACACAGTGCTCTACACTACACTACACACTGCTCTACACTACACTACACACTGCTCTACACTACACACACACACTGCTCCACACTACACCACACAGTGCCTACACCACACCACACACACCACACTACACACCACACCACACTCACACCACACTGCTCTACACCACACACCACACAGTGCACCACACCACACTACACAGTGCTACACTACACCACACAGTGCACCACACTACACTACACAGTGCTCACACCACACAGTGCTCTACACTACACCACACTACAGTGCTCTACACACAGTGCACTACACTCACACCACACACCACACACTGCTCACACCACACTACACACTGCTCTACACCACACTACACACACCACACCACACACTACACTGCTCTACACACACCACACAGCGCCCACACCACACACACTGCACTACACACTACACACCACACCACACACACACTACACTGCTCACACCACACCACACACTGCACCACACAGTGCTCACACCACACACTGCTCTACACTACACCACACACTGCTCTACACTACACACACACTGCTCTACACTACACACACACTGCTCTACACACACCACACACTGCTCTACACACACTACACACTGCTCTACACCACACTACACACTACACCACACACCACACACTGCTCTACACTACACACAGTGCTCTACACTACACAGTGCTCTACACTACACTACACAGTGCACTACACTACACAGTGCTCTACACTACACAGTGCTCTACACACAGTGCTCTACACTACACAGTGCTCTACACCACACAGTGCTCTACACACACAGTGCACTACACTACACACACACACTGCTCTACACACACACACACTGCTCTACACTACACAGCGCTCTACACTACACTACACAGCGCTCTACACTACACTACACAGTGCTCTACACTACACACTGCTCTACACTACACACACACTACACCACACACACCACACACTGCTCACACCACACAGTGCACTACACACTACACCACACAGTGCTCACTCTACACTACACACTGCACTGCTCTACACACACAGTGCTCTACACTCACACACAGTGCTCTACACTACACAGTGCTCGACACTACACAGTGCTCGACACTACACAGCGCACCACACTACACAGTGCTCGACACTACACAGCGCACCACACTACACAGCGCTCTACACTACACAGTGCACTACACGGCGCTCTACACTAGACAGTGCACTACACGGCGCTCTACACTACACGACGCTCTACACTACACAGCGCACTACACTACACAGCGCACTACGCAGTGAACTACACTACACAGTGCACTACACTGCTCACACCACACAGTGCACTGCACTACACTGCAGTGCTCTACACAGTGCACTACACAGTGCTCTACACAGTGCACTACACCACAGTGCACCACACCACACAGTGCACTACACACATTGCACTACACAGTGCACTGCACTACACAGTGCTCTACACTACACAGTGCTCTACACTACACAGTGCTCTACACTACACAGTGCACTACACTACACTACACTACACACTGCTCTACACTACACTACACACTGCTCTACACTACACTACACACTGCTCTACACTACACACTGGTCTACACTACACAACACACTGCTCTACACTACACTACACACTGCTCTACACTACACAGTGCTCTACACCACACTACACACTGCTCTACACCACACTACACACTGCTCACACTACACTCACACACTGCTCTACACTACACTCACACAGTGCTCTACACTCACACACAGTGCTCTACACCACACAGTGCTCTACACTACACTACACTGCTGCTCTACACTACAGTGCACTACACACACCACAGTGCACTACACTACACACAGTGCACTACACCACACAGTGCTCACACTACACACACACACCACACCACACACTGCTCTACACTACACGGCGCCTACACCACACGGCGCCTACACCACACTACACAGTGCACTACACTACACAGCGCTCTACACTACACTACACAGTGCTCTACACTACACCACACTGCTCTACACTACACAGTGCTCTACACACACACTGCTCTACACTACACAGCGCCTACACCACACGGCGCCTACACTACACTCACACAGTGCTCTACACTCACACCACACACCACACAGTGCACTACACTACACAGTGCACACACACAGTGCACTACACACACTGTGCTCTACACTACACACTACACTCACAGTGCACTACACTACCCAGTGCACTACACTACCCAGTGCACTACACTACCACACAGTGCTACACCACACAGCGCCCACACCACACTGCACTACACCACACAGTGCACTACACTACACAGTGCACCACACTACACTACACACTGCTCTACACGGCGCTCTACACTACACGGCGCTCTACACTACACTACACAGTGCACTACACTACACAGCGCCCACACCACACACACAGTGCTCTACACTACACCACACAGCGCCTACACCACACAGTGCTCACACTACACACAGCGCTCTACACCACACTACACAGCGCCCGACACTACACAGCGCCACACTACACAGCGCTCTACACTACACAGTGCTCTACACTACACAGCGCTCTACACTACACAGTGCACTACACTACACAGCGCCACACTACACTACAGTGCACTACACTACACTGCAGTGCTCTACACACACTACACCACCACACAGTGCACTACACTACCCAGTGCACTACACTACCCAGTGCACTACACTACCCAGTGCACTACACAGTGCACCACACACACACACAGTGCTACACCACACAGTGCACTACACTACACAGTGCACCACACTACACACAGTGCACCACACACACACACAGTGCACTACACGGCGCTCTACACTACACCACACAGCGCCCACACCACACAGTGCTCACACCACACACTACACTACACAGTGCTCTACACTACACCACACAGTGCACCACACTACACCACACACAGTGCACCACACCACACACAGTGCTCTACACCACACAGTGCTCTACACTCACACAGTGCACTCACACCACACCACACAGTGCACTACACTACACCACACAGTGCACCACACTGCACACCACACAGTGCACTACACTACACTACACAGTGCACTACACTACACTACACAGTGCACTACACTCACTACACAGTGCAGTGCACTACACAGTGCACTACACAGTGCACACACACAGTGCTCTACACCACACCACACACAGTGCTCTACACTACACTACACAGTGCTCTACACTACACTACACAGTGCTCTACACTACACTACACAGTGCTCTACACTACACAGTGCTCTACACTACACAGTGCTCTACACTACACTACACAGTGCTCTACACTACACAGTGCTCTACACTACACTACACTGTGCTCTACACTACACAGTGCTCTACACTACACTACACTACACAGTGCTCTACACTACACAGTGCCTCTACACCACACAGTGCTCACACTACACTCACACAGTGCTCCACACTACACCACACAGTGCCTACACCACACCACACAGTGCTCTACACCACACCACACAGTGCCTCTACACTCACACCACACAGTGCTCACACTACACTCACACAGTGCTCTACACTACACCACACAGTGCTCACACTCACACCACACAGTGCTCTACACTACACAGTGCTCTACACTACACAGTGCTCTACACTACACTACACAGTGCTCTACACTACACTACACAGTGCTCTACACTACACAGTGCTCTACACTACACTACACAGTGCACTGCACTACACAGTGCACTGCACTACACAGTGCACTGCACTACACAGTGCTCTACACTACACAGTGCTCTACACTACACAGTGCCTACACCACACCACACAGTGCTCACACTACACTACACTGTGCTCTACACTACACTGTGCTCTACACTACACTGTGCTCTACACTACACAGTGCTCTACACTACACAGTGCTCTACACTACACTACACAGTGCTCTACACTACACAGTGCACTGCACTACACAGTGCACTGCACTACACAGTGCACTGCACTACACAGTGCACTGCACTACACAGTGCTCTACACCACAGTGCTCTACACACACCACACTGCTCTACACTACACAGTGCTCTACACTACACAGTGCTCTACACTACACAGTGCTCTACACTACACTACACAGTGCTCTACACTACACTACACAGTGCTCTACACTACACTACACAGTGCTCTACTCTACACTACACACTGCACAGTGCTCTACTCTACACCACACTGTGCTCTACTCTACACCACACTGTGCCTACACCACACACTCTACACCACACTGTGCTCCACACTACACCACACTGTGCCTCTACACTACACCACACACAGTGCTCTACACCACACAGTGCTCTACACTGCACAGTGCTCTACACTACACTACACTGTGCTCTACACTACACTGTGCTCTACACTACACTACACAGTGCTCTACTCTACACTACACTGTGCTCTACACTACACTACACTGTGCTCTACACTACACAGTGCTCTACACTACACTACACAGTGCTCTACACTACACTACACAGTGCTCTACACCACACCACACAGTGCCTCACACTACACCACACAGTGCTCACACTACACACTACACACTGTGCTCTACACTACACTGTGCTCTACACTACACTGTGCTCTACACTACACAGTGCTCTACACTACACTACACAGTGCTCTACACTACACAGTGCTCTACACTACACAGTGCTCTACACTACACAGTGCTCTACACTACAGTGCTCTACACTACAGTGCTCTACACTACACTACACTGTGCTCTACACTACACTACACTGTGCTCTACACTACACTACACTGTGCTCTACACTACACAGTGCTCTACACTACACTACACAGTGCTCTACACTACACTACACTGCTCTACACTACACTACACACAGTGCTCTACACACACACAGTGCTCTACACTACACAGCGCTCTACACTACACAGTGCCTACACTACACAGTGCTCTACACTGCACCACACAGTGCCCACACCACACACAGTGCTCTACACTGCAGTGCTCTACACCACACACAGTGCTCTCACACTACACACACCACACACACCACACAGTGCACCACACAGTGCACTACACTACACAGTGCTCTACACTCACAGTGCTCTACACTGCACTGTGCTCTACACTGCAGTGCTCTACACACACCACACTACAGTGCTCACACCACACACAGTGCTCTACACTACACTACACAGTGCTCTACACTACACTACACAGTGCTCTACACTACACTACACAGTGCTCTACACTACACTACACTACACAGTGCTCTACACTCACACCACACAGTGCTCTCTACACTACACACAGTGCTCTACACTACACAGTGCCTCTACACCACACAGTGCTCTACACTACACACAGTGCTCTACACACACTACACTGCAGTGCTCTACACACACCACACAGTGCTCTACACCACAGTGCTCTACACTACACACAGTGCTCTACACTACACTACACTCACACACAGTGCTCTACACCACACAGTGCTCACACCACACTACACCACACACTCTACACTACACAGTGCTCTACACCACAGTGCTCTGCACTACACTACACTGCACACAGTGCTCTACACTACACAGTGCACTACACTACACTACACTGCTCTACACTACACAGTGCACTACACTGTGCCTACACTACACACTGCACTACACTGTGCCTACACTACACTGCTACACTACACAGTGCACCACACAGTGCACTACACTCACACAGTGCACTACACAGTGCACTACACTACAGTGCTCTACTACACTACACAGTGATCTACACTACACAGTGCTCTACACAGTGCACTACACTACACAGTGCACTGCACTACACAGTGCTCTACACTACACTACACAGTGCTCTACACTACACAGTGCTCTACACTACCACACAGTGCTACACTACACTACACAGTGCACACTACACTTCACAGTGCACTACACTACACAGTGCACTACACTACACAGTGCACTACACTGCACTACACAGTGCACTACACTACACAGTGCTCTACACTACACTACACAGTGCTCTACACTACACTACACAGTGCTCTACACTACACTACACAGTGCTCTACACTACACTCTACACAGTGCTCTACACTACACCACAGTGCTCACACACACTACACTACACACACAGTGCTCTACACTACACCACACAGTGCTCACACTACACTACACAGTGCTCTACCACACTACACACAGTGCACTACACCACAGTGCTCTACACTACACAGTGCACTACACTACACTACACAGTGCAGTGCACTACACACTGCAGTGCACTACACAGTGCACTGCACTACAGTGCTCACACCACACTGCACACAGTGCTCTACACTACACAGTGCTCTACACAGTGCCTACACTACACTACACTACACAGTGCTCACTACACTACACTACACACAGTGCTCTACACTACACCACACAGTGCTCTACACACACTACACCACACAGTGCTCTACACTACACCACACTCACACTGTGCTCTACACTACACTGTGCTACACTACACCACACCACACAGTGCTCTACACTACACTCACACAGTGCTCACACACTACACACACACACAGTGCTCTACACTACACTACACAGTGCTCTACACTCACACACACAGTGCTCTACACTACACTACACAGTGCTCTACACTACACTACACAGTGCTCTACACTACACTACACAGTGCTCTACACTACACTACACAGTGCTCTACACTACACTACACAGTGCTCTACACTACACTACACAGTGCTCTACACTACACAGTGCTCTACACTACACTACACAGTGCTCTACACTACACTACACTGTGCTCTACACTACACTGTGCTCTACACTACACTACACTGTGCTCTACACTACACTACACTGTGCTCTACACTACACAGTGCACTACACTACACAGTGCTCTACACTACACTACACTACACAGTGCTCTACACTACACTACACAGTGCTCTACACTACACTACACAGTGCTCTACACTACACTACACTGTGCTCTACACTACACTACACTGTGCTCTACACTACACTACACAGTGCTCTACACTACACAGTGCTCTACACTACACAGTGCTCTACACTACACAGTGCTCTACACTACACTACACTGTGCTCTACACTACACTACACAGTGCTCTGCACCACACCACACTGTGCCTACACTACACACACCACACTACACCACACAGTGCTACACCACACCACACTGTGCTCTACACTACACTACACTGTGCTCTACACTACACACACACAGTGCACCACACTACACTGTGCTCTACACCACACAGTGCTCACACTACACCACAGTGCTCTACACCACACCACACAGTGCTCTACACCACACTACACACACTACACTGCACTACACCACACTCACACCACACCACACAGTGCTCACACTACACCACACCACACCACACAGTGCTCTACACTACACTACACCACACAGTGCTCTACACTACACCACACCACACAGTGCTCTACACTACACCACACTACACAGTGCACTACACTACACTACACACACCACAGTGCTCTACACTACACCACACAGTGCTCTACACTACACCACAGTGCTCTACACTACACTACACTGTGCCTACACTACACCACACAGTGCTCTACACTACACTCACACTACACTACACCACACAGTGCTCTACACTACACCACACCACACAGTGCTCACACCACACTACACCACACCACACAGTGCTCTACCACACCACACTGTGCTCTACACCACACCACACTGTGCTCTACACTACACCACACTGTGCTACACTACACTGTGCTCACACCACACTACACTCACAGTGCTCTACACCACACAGTGCCTCACACTACACCACACCACACTACACTACACTCTACACTACACCACACTCACACAGTGCTCTACACTACACACCACACCACACAGTGCTCCACACTACACCACACCACACAGTGCTCACACTACACTCACACAGTGCTCTACACCACACTACACCACACAGTGCTCTACACTACACCACACCACACAGTGCTCTACACCACACTCACACCACACAGTGCTCTACACACCACACAGTGCTCTACACTACACTACACAGTGCTCTACACTACACTACACAGTGCTCTACACTACACTGTGCTCTACACTACACTACACAGTGCTCTACACTACACTACACTACACAGTGCTCTACACTACACTACACTACACTACACAGTGCTCTACACTACACTACACTGTGCTCTACACTACACTACACTGTGCTCTACACTACACAGTGCACTACACAGTAAACCCGCGCCATCACTGTGTGTCCTCGGTAGTGCACTACACCAGGAAGTGGACAATGATTTGGGATTCAGCAGCGGATCTCGTTCGAGCAGCTGATTTACATTACCTGAGGATTGTAAGGAGTCTGTAATGAAACACTCAGATACACAAACACACACAAAATCCGGAATAAATCCCACCTAATCACCTGATACACCGAGTCCGGGAGAGTGAGTTTATGGTCTCTGATCAGCAGGATGAGGGAACTGGAGCTCGAGCTCCTCATCCTCATCCTCATCATCTGGTGCAGCTCCTCTTCTTCTGTTCCTCCCAGATATCAAGCAGATATAAAGTCGCCCTCTAGTGGAGTTCTGCATCATCACATCACCACCACCACCATAATCGCCATCATTTCCTAATAATAAATAATCATTTATATAATAATAAACATATGTACAGTAGTGGTGTTTGGGTATTTACCACTTTACCCAGCACGGTGTCTGTTCTGTAATGACTCCTAAATTCTATCTCAAAATATATCTGATAATAAGACATGCAGTAGCTATAAATACCAACGTTATGTAGTCAGAGATCAGTTTCTTCTTCACACACGTTGGACCACATGCATGTCTTATGTCTTCTTATGTCCAATCCTAGGACACGTTTGGTCGAAGCTGATGATAGACTCCTACAATCTTCTCTTCTCTTCAGAGCATTTGTGCTGCTTCGTCCTTTACAACCTGCACCTTCTGACGCTCTGAGCTGCTCCATGACCCAGTAACTGGGGAATGTGGAACACTGCTCATAAAGAAACTCTCCACTCTCAACCCGTCATTATAAATCCAGTCTACATTTGAGTCATGGATGTGGTCTGTGACTGTGGGCTTCAACTTTCTGTTGCAGAGGTAATAAATGAACACGGGGAATCTGAGTAGCTTCTTCACACCATCAGACCTTATGGAGTTTTTATTGATCGCAGGTTTGCTCTGTTAATCAAAACAAACATCCACAGAATCAGTGTGTAATCAATCAGCTGTAGGAATCAGAATCTCCTCAATGATGACAGACACCAACATCAATCAGTCTTTTAGAGCAGGAATGAAGAAAATGAGAGAACAGAATAAAAAAACACCTTTATCTGCCACATTGTGCTTTTTCAACACCTGGAGAATTCACAGCTCCGAGTGAAACAACTGCTAATAAACGATAATAAACAATAATAATAATAATAATAATAATAATAAAATGTGTCCTCTGCCACTTTCCTATAAAGAGAAGATCAAACATTTAAACTCATCCATCCATCCATCCATCCATCTTCCTCAGGTCCACATTACAGTTTAATAGTACATAAAGATATTTAGTGTTTTTTCTAGCATTCAGGTTACATCAAAGTACATCATGAGTGAGTTCATTAATACAGCAAAACTGGAAATGTTTCTAAATCCAGATGATACAGAAAGATCTGCTCACATGGTCCTGCCTGGTTGCTGGAGGAGATATCAGTTTATAGTTACATATAGGATTCAAATCCTGATCTAAACGTCGTTTTTGAAAGTCATGTTGGACGTGAAATAATCACCCCGTCTACTCGTGGGAGACGTCGTATCGTGGACTTCTTGACCACTGGTTGATCTTTCTTTGTGATCCTCAGGTTCCTGGTCATCTGTTGCATTTAGAAACATAAAATGTGCTCAGAAATATAATTACACGTGTTTATCGTATGAAAGTTATTTGTGAGGAAAGTCTCTAAAAGAGCTTCTGTCCCGTGTGAGTGCGCTGGTGTTTCCTCAGATTACTGAGCTGACTGAAACTCTTCCCACACTGTAGACAGTGGTAGGGTTTCTCTCCGGTGTGAATGCGCTGGTGTTTCTCCAGATGACTCTGCTGATTAAAACTCTTCCCGCACTGCAGGCAATGATACGGTTTCTCCCCTGTGTGGATCCTCTGGTGTCTCTGAAGAGCTGCTTTCTCAGTAAAACTCTTCCCACACTGCAGGCAGGGGTATGGTTTCTCTCCAGTGTGGATCCTCTGATGTCTCCGAAGAGCTGCTTTCTCACTAAAGCTCTTTCCACACTGTGGGCACTCGTACGGTTTCTCTCCTGTGTGAATGCGTTGGTGGAGTTGGAGACCACCTGGAAGAGTGAAGCTCTTCCCGCACTGCGCGCACTTGTAGGGCCTCTCGCCCGTGTGGAAGCGCTGGTGTCTATGGAGAGCGCTCTGATACGTAAAACCCTTCCCACAAAAAGAACAATGGTAATTGTGCCTCTCGAGTTGCCCCTGAGAGGTGTTCACCGGGAGGCCCACGATCTCTCCTGAGTTCAGGCGTCTCAGATATTCCTCATAGTGACATCTCTTGATGTGTTTGTGGAGGTAAATCTCAGATGTGTAGGAAAGAGGACATAGAGAGCAAGTAAAGATTTGCAAAAAGGTGTAGTTCATATCTGTAGCAAAGAAAAAAACAGCAGTTATACAACAGTGATAAAAACCACATCAGTCATCAGATAAATCAACACCAGAGTAAAATATGCAGCACTGAACCAGAAACAGGATCAGGAGAAGTTATACCTGGTGGTATCAAGAAGTTTGGAGACTAAAACTGGTGCTGTTCTGATCCACGTGTGTTCCCATGTCTGCGATTTTATCACAAGTTAGAACAAAAAGCAAACATGAACTTCTGCGTGAAACTGCGCAAATCTGCCACAGAGACGTTTGACGTGACGTACGTTTGAGATACGGCGATGCTGCAACGAGTCGTTTGAGGGGTTTCGAGAGGGACGTGCACTTCAAGAGTGGAAGAACTTCGCTGGAAGACGATGAGAGATCAGTAAGACCTTCAGCGAGCAGGAGCTTGAAAAGAAATCTTCCAGGACACAATCCAGAAGAACACTGGGTGGCGCTGTGTTACTGTGCAAGGGGAATGTTTTGAAGGCGAAACGTGAATAAATAAAGTAAAGTAAATAGAGTCTCCAAACTTTTTCATACCACCTCGTATCTTCAAACTCCTGCGGCTGGAACTGGTCTTCTGCTCAGTGTTTTCACAAGAATTTGGTCTGCTGGTTGAAACTTACAGCCAAATACACAAATCATGATCAGTTACAACAAACTTTATTCACCATAAATTCTGCAATCTATCTGCCATGGCTTTCTGCAAGGAGAATTATTTTTACAGAAACAGAGAAGGGGAATGAACCATGGCTGGATTAGAGTTACCAGGACCAGCCTGTCCATCCTCAAAGAGAATGTACTGGAGAATGGGAGATGCAGCAGGAGATGTTGAGGGCTTTGGCCCTGAACTGGATCTTCTGTATGGATAATGGCTCATTAAAAAGGGAGGCAGGGTTAGGGGTAGAGAATATTCGAGGTACAGCAGAGGGCAATTCATTCCTCTATAGAACCAATACTTACATGGATTTGGAAAGAAAACTGCAGGTCCTGCTAGAAAATACATCATCTAGTGTAATTCTTCATGTGAAGGTTGGAGAAGGATCACTATGACGCGGTGTAGGGGGAAACATTGCCAGATTGATAAACACACTGAGTAAACAGAAGCTTGCAGACTTCCTCAGACCATCCCTGAGATATAAACCATGTTTGGGTGTGGTTTAGCACAGGTTTCTCCTGGGAGATGGATGTGTGGTGTGATGTGCTGAGATCTTTGCTCCTGTCTCACTCTTTTTGTGCAGCAACCCCAATCTACCTTTTTTAATCTGCCATTCAAGGTGACAATTAAATCTAAACCTGGACCTGGACCTGCTGTGTTCTCCAGGGAGCCCCTGAGGGCGTTACACACACGTTTTGTTTGTAAAATCAACAAGGAAAAGTTGAGACGTAACTGTTTTCGGAGCACTTTTTGTTCCAGAGGAAATCGAATGTGACGTCCTTGGCGTAATCTTCCTCGTACCACATCAGCAGCTCCTGTCCTGGTTCGATTGGTTGACTGCAGCGGTACAGAATCCCACCTTGATACTGGAAGGCCACCAGGTTCTGCTCTCTCTCATTACGAGCACAATTTACGTACCTGGAACGAGTAAAAGAGAAGAAATGGATATGATTAGAGGAAGAAAGGAAAAGACAAGAGAGGAGTGAAGAAAAGAAAATCATTAACAAAGATACACTATATGGACAAAGGTATTGGGACACCTGACCTTTCCTGCCTTAAGTGGATCTTCTCCGTACTGTTACCACAAAGTTGGAGATAATTTTGCATTCACTTGGACTCGGAGACCCAAACCGGTTCCAGCATGCCAATGTGCACAAATCCAGCTCCCTAAAGATCTGGAGTACATGGTTTGAAGAGGAAGATCTCCTGCTATAGATCTCCAAATCTACTGAACAGCTTTGGGATGAATGTGAATTCTGACTGCACCCCAGGTCTCCTCATCTTCTCATCCACATCACTACCTGACTTTACTAACACCCATGTAGCTGATGAACATAAATGTCCATAAGCACACTCCAAAATCTTGTGAACATCTTCCCAGAAGAGTGGAGAGCAAATTGGGACTAAATGTGGGAATACAATGCTCAAAATGAACATACTTATGACCAGGTGTCCGCAAGCTTTTGGCAAAATAGTGTACAACAGCACGTGGTTCTTCAGCAGAACTTTCCTCACCTCATCCAGTTTGAATTCATCTCTGACGTGGCGTCGATGTACCGTTCACTCTGCTCGCTCTGGTAGACCTGAAAAATATTACAACCTTTACATTCAATCCTGCAGTGGGAGGGGGCGTGGCTTAGCCTCATCTACATAAAGAGGGAGGGGTTTGGGGTTTGAGATAAAGAGGCAGTGACTGTTGGGACTGAATATCAAGAATTTAAATGGATTAGAAAAGCTCTTCAGGACAGGACAGGTTCTAAGCCTAGTCCTAAAGGAACATGTGTAGAGGAGAAGAAACCCCTGACCAAGCAGTCAATGCTCAAATCTTTTATAATGTTTGATTTGTCAATGTGGCCTTTCCTCATCATCACGCCAGAAGGAACCAGTCTCCAGAGATTTGACGAATGATTCTCACAAGTTCACAAACTGACAACTTCACTTTTGTACTCACTTGTTCAGAAGGAACCCACAGAGGAGGTCCTCAAGTCACTCAAATCAACAAACAGAACCTTCCAGTTCCTTACGCTGATGGTTTAATGTTTCTGTGCTGTTTGTCTGTGGTTCTTATAAAAACACAGTCCATCAGGTTTTACATCACATGACTGCTGTGTAATAAACCAGACAGGACAGTAACGCTAGCATCAGTTAGCAATAATTACCACCAATTCCACCATTCTTATTTTTATTAATAACAATGTTCCTTTCAGACAGCAGTGTCACAGGGTTTCTACAGTTTTCACTAATTCCAATTTAAGGCTTTTTAAGACCATTAAGAATTAAATTTATGACCTATTTCACATCAAAAACACACAAATATGTTGTTAGTGACTGCCATTACCCGAGCTGAGTATCACTAAACTTCCACTTCCTCATTGCTGAAAAATAACTTGTGTTTGTGCTGCAGTCCGAGAGATTCGCTCCAATAACCGCAAGCTGATTGGCTGTTACATGTTGGTCTTATTTGTAGTTGTAATGCAGTGAATTATTATAATTATATATAATTATTACATAAGGAAACAAAACCCATTCTGAAGTGCTACAGGAGCATTTCAGTGAACATTAGTGGTACATGAACATCAGACAGTTACGACCTGTTGATGATTTGAGACCAAGAACAGCAGATTTTAGACTTTTTTAAGATGCGTGGAAAACCTGAGCTAAAGCGCATCAGATCACGTGCTGGTTTTTTCCCGTCTCCACCCCAATCACTAATGTTGTTTCATTCTGTGTTTGACGGCGCATATTAAAGAACATCGTTTAAAATAGCACTAATCTACTACAGAATCTATTTCACATTTAATAAAAACCCTTTAAATGTCCTATATTTGTTTTTGAGAAATTCCCCGGCCTTCAATTCATGTGTCTGAAATTCAAGTACTTTCAGGAAGCGTGGGAATTCTGTTAATACGCACTGAGACAGCACTTCCTGTGGAGAACATCAGGCATGTCACGTGTGATAGAAGTGAACTCACCACCCAGGAGTAGGGGCTGTTCATGGCTTCCTCTCGCTCTACCGTGTCTCCCTGGTACGGTCCGAAGTGAGCACCAACTGGAATAGTGTCGCTGTTGTTGAACACTCCCAGGCCTGCGTCAGGAATACTGGACTTCCGAATCTCTAGACCCGGAGGAAGGGTCTGTCTGGCTCGATCAGCGACCCCCAGTGGAACCGCAACATCAGGGATAAAGAGAGCCGGACCGTGAACATCACATTTGTTGATGAAGAAAGATTTACAATCTTCACAGTCTGGAAGGAGAGAAATCATTTCCTCATCATTTATTTATGAAGTATTGAATTTTTGTTGACACTCAGATGAAGGACATAAATAACCCTCAGACTACACCCTCACGTCCTGCTGTCTTACAGAGGTAGTCATCATGTTCAGGTTCTTCTTCTTTCAGGATGATCTGTAGTCCCAATTTCTGTTGGTCCTCGGGGGTGAGGTCTTCCAGAGAGCTCGACGTTCCTCCATCTAAATAATCAATCAAAGAAACGTAATCTTACGTGAACATCTGACGTGTTTCAGCATGAAATTTAGTCACAGAGAAGAGAAACGACTGCCTTACAGCTGAAATCTTCATCCTCATCAGTTTCTTCTTCTTTCAAAGGTTTCTTCCAGAATTCTCCGTTCTGTAATTCCACAGGAGTAACGTGTCCCACTGAGCTCGACGTTCCTCCATCAGAAGTGCTGCTCATCTCCATTTGCATTTCTTCACCACACTGATCACCACGAGCTTCAACTGACCAGGAAAACATGAGATAGAGAGACATAAAGTGTGGGAGGTGTGGAAGGTATAGGAGGTGTGTGGGGATTGGAAGGTGTGTGTGTGTGTGTGTGGACACACGTTCTGTCTCTGTGGGTTTCATCGTTACACTCAGATCAGGTTTTTCTGAGACAGAAATAATTAACTTCCGTGGAATCCTGGACTGGTGCCCTCACTGTCGCCATGGAGACGTTAAACACTAATCCCACTCCATATAACAGCACAAACTGTCGGTCGGGTTATACACTGTGTGTACAACACACACACACACACACACACACACACACACACACACACACAGTTATAAACACAGTATTTCACCTGCTTGTAGTTCAGTTCAGTGTTTTGTGAATTTCTCAGCGCACTTCATCCTAAAGCAGCTCCAAAGCTACAGAAATAAATGACTAATATAAATGTCACTGGTAGAACATTGAGTTTAAAATGATTCTGGACACCCTGAAGAATGCTCACAGGACCCTTCAGCAGAACCCCACAGCAGAACCCCACAGCAGAACCTTCACACACCCTCAGAGCCAAACAAATAACAACAATCAAGTCATTTATAAACTTCTTTATTTAAACTGTAATAATCAAGTGTGTTTTGTTTTATTATTATTATTATTATTATTATATAACAATAACAACAATAATAATAACAACAACAATGTGTCAGTATAAAAGGGGCGGGGCGATTTTATTGTGTCAGTATAAAAGGGGCGGGGCAATATGATTGTGTGTCAGTATAAAAGGGGCGGGGCGATATGGTTGTGTGTCAGTATAAAAGGGGCGGGGCGATATGATTGCATGTCAGTATAAAAGGGGCGGGGGGATATGATTGCGTGTCAGAATAAAAGGGGCGGGGCGATATGACTGTGTGTCAGTGAAAAGGGGGCGGGGCGATATGATTGTGTCAGTATGAAAGGGGCGGGGCGATATGATGTGATAATTAAAAGGTGATAAATGTGTCATTGTTGTTATTTCGGTATCAGCAATTGCTCTGATGTTCAGACTAAAAATAAACCAGTACACAATAAATATTGGTGATACAAACACATGGTGGGAGAATCGGGACAGTACACACACACACACACACACACACACACACACGCGTTATTCTTTATTTATATGGAATTCTTTGAACTCATGAATCGCAGAATGTTGTAGTTTCAGGTGTGTTTACAAACACCGCGTGCCCTTAATGTGCACTTGTGTATAAAACAGAACTCAGCCCTGAATTCCGCACCTTTATTTCTATTCAGTTTACTTTAATTCTACAGCGTCGCAACACCTACACACACCTACACACACACCTACACACACCTACACACACACACACACACACACACACACACACACACACACACACACACACACACACACACACACACAGCTGTAGAGAAATGCGGATGTGGAGCTCAGAGACTCACCTCCAGCTGTCCAGCAGAACTGCGAGAAGCTCCTGGAGTCCACGCATGAAGCGGGTTGGAGCAGGAACCCTGTGAGGTGTGTGTGAGGACACTGCTGAAGGTTTTTGTTTCCAGATGATGTGAGATGATGTGAGTTGAAAGCTCCTCCTCTACTGCAGCGCGTCTTCTTTTGTTCCTGTGTGTTTACAGCAGATGGAGCTGCAGGTCGCCCCCTGCTGGAGCTCTGAGGGACAACCACCACCACGAGGAGGCATCACACAAGTCAAGTTTATTTCTATAGCGCTTTTCACAGACATTGTCTCAAAGCAGCTTTACAGAAATCAACAGTCAAGGAGAATGGTGTGCATTTATCCCTGATGAGCAGCCGTGTCTCACTCTGCTGCTACTGCCATCTTCTGCTCCTTCTCTCTTTTCAGGATTCAAGATTCCAAGGTTGCTTTAATGGCATTACAAATATGGAAATAAGTATTGCCAAAGCATAGAATATACAGACACATAACACCAGAAAATAACAGTCAGCCAGCTGGACATTTCAGTACCCGGATTCTTCTTCTACACAGCATGATGTTGTAATTGATGCAGTATGTGGTCTGGCATTGTCATGTTGGAAAATGCACAGGTCTTCCCTGAAAGAGACGACGTCTGGATGGGAGCATATGTTGTTCTAGAACTTGGATAAACTTTTAGCATAGATGATGCCTTTCCAGATGTGTAAGCTGCCCATGCCACACGCACTCATGCAACCCCATACCATCAGAGATGCAGGCTTCTGAACTGAGCGCTGAGAACAACTTGGGTTGTCCTTGTCCTCTTTAGTCCGGATGACATGGCGTCCCAGTTTTCCATAAAGAACTTCAAATTTTGATTCGTCTGACCACAGAACAGTTTTCCACTTTGCCACAGTCCATTTTAAATGAGCCCTGGCCCAGAGAAAACACCCTGACGTACAGAGATTGTTCCAGATTCTCTGAATCTTTGGATGATATTATGCACTGTAGATGATGAGAACTTCAAACTATTTGTAATTTTTCTCTGAGAAACTCCGTTCTGATATTGCTCCACTATTTCTCACCGCAGCATTGGGGGAACTGGTGATCCTCTGCTCATCTTCTGAGAGACACTGCCACTCTGAGAGGCTCTTTTTATACACAATCATGTTGCCAGTTGATCTAATAAGTTGTAAATTGCTCCTCCAGCTGTTCCTTATATGTACATTTAACTTTTCCAGCCTCTTATTGCTGCCTGTCCCAACTTTTTTAGAATGTGTAGCTCTCATGAAATCCAGAATGAGACAATATTTGGCATGACATTTTAAAATGTCTCACTTTCAACATTTGATATTTTATCTACAGTTGTGTTCAAAATTATTCAACCCCCAATGCTGTAAATGGTTTTAGGGAATTTAGTGTACATTTGTAATTGTATTCAGAATGAAATCCTACAAGGACTTCTTAAAGAACCATATGCAACTAAAATGACATCAATTAGTTTTGTAATACAGTAGTAAATGTTTCTTTTGTGAATTCTTCATTGACATAATTATTCAACCCCTTAAAGACTACCACTCTGAAGAACAGAGGTTCAATGAAGTGTTTTCAATCAGGTATTGAAAACACCTGTGGATATCAGGAGCAGCAATAAAGCCTAATAAGCACCAATTAGGCAGCTTTAAAATGACTGTGATACTCAGCTCCTTCTAGACATTTACTGGTGTGGTTACAAACATGGTGAGGTCAAGAGAATGGTCCAGGAAGACAAGAGAACAGGTGATTACTCTTCACAGGAAGGGCAATGGCTATAAGAAGATTGCAAAGATGTTAAACATACCAAGAGACACCATAGGAAGCATCATTCGCAAATTCAAGGCAAAGGGCACTGTTGAAACGCTACCTGGTCGTGGCAGAAAGAAGATGCTGACTTCGACTGCTGTGCGCTACCTGAAGCGTAGAGTGGAGAAAAGTCCCCGTGTGACTGCTGAGGAACTGAGAAAAGATTTGTCAGATGTGGGTACTGAAGTTTCTGCTCAGACAATACGGCGCACCCTGCGTAATGAAGGCCTCCATGCCAGAACTCCCAGGCGCACCCCCTTGCTGTCCCCAAAGAATAAGAAGAGTCGACTGCAGTATGCCAAAAGTCATGTGGACAAACCACAGAAGTTTTGGGATAGTGTTCTGTGGACTGATGAAACAAAATTAGAACTGTTTGGGCCCATGGATCAACGCTATGTTTGGAGGAGGAAGAACAAGGCCTATGAAGAAAAGAACACCTTGCCTACTGTGAAGCATGGCGGGGGGTCAATCATGCTTTGGGGCTGTTTTGCTTCTGCAGGTACTGGGAAGCTTCAGCGTGTGCAAGGTACCATGAATTCTCTTCAGTACCAGGAGATATTGGATGACAATGTGATGCAGTCCGTCACAAACCTGAGGCTTGGAAGGCGTTGGACCTTTCAACAGGACAATGATCCCAAGCATACCTCCAAGTCCACTAGAGCATGGTTGCAGATTAAAGGCTGGAACATTTTGAAGTGGCCATCGCAGTCACCAGACTTAAATCCGATTGAGAACCTCTGGTGGGACTTAAAGAAAGCAGTTGCAGTGCGCAAGCCTAAGAATGTGACTGAACTGGAGGCTTTTGCCCATGATGAATGGGCGAAGATACCCGTAGATCGCTGCAAGACACTTGTGTCAAGCTATGCTTCACGTTTAAAAGCTGTTATTACTGTAAAAGGATGTTGTACTAAGTACTAAGATTGAATGTCACTTGGGGGTTGAATAAAACTGATAATGATGTGAGCTCAGAAAAGACATTTGTGGTTATTTCATTATAAATGTTATGTTATATTTGTCTGACCTACACGTGCCTCTTTGATTTAATTGTAAGCAGGATGACTGAATGATCATAATCAATGTCAAACCGACCAAAACAATCAATTTCAGTGGGGGTTGAATAATTTTGAACACAACTGTATATTTTATTGTGAATAAAATATAAGTTTATGAGATTTGTAAATTATTGCATTCCTTTTTTATTCACAATTTGTACAGGGTCCCAACTTTTTTGGAATCAGGTTTGTAAAACAACTATAGATTTTAAATTTTAAAAAAGGAAAAAGAAAAAGAAGGTAAGAATAAATAAATTGTTTTAATGAAAAAAAAATAAGGAAAGTAAATGTATATACATATATCCATGTGTGTGTTGCATACACAAAGTGACATGGTCACACGCTGTCCCTCACCTGGTGGTAGTGATTAGGTTAGGGTTAGGGTTAGGGTTGGGGTTGGGGTTAGGGTTGGGGTTAGGGTTGGGGTTGGGGTTATACATACATACACTCTCACACACACACACACACACGTTTCTATTTTCCTGTGTAGATGAACAGTAGTAAAAGGTATTTCACTGCATGATGTATATGAATGTGTACGTGACAAAATTTTAATCTGAATTTGGAATGATGGTGTGAAGAATTGGACTAATGGAGTAATAAAGTGATTGAATGATGGCACGGTTTTCCCACACACGGAGCAGTACTAGGGTTTCTCCCTGGTATGAATGCGTTGGTGCTGTTTGAGGGTGCTCTTGCGAGTAAAACTCCTCCCACACTGGTTGCAGTGAAACAGCTTCTCCTTTGTGTGAATACGCTGGTGTGTCGTAAGATGTCCTCTTTCACTAAAACGATTTCCGCAGTGCGAACACTGATACGGTTTCTCTCCTGTGTGAACGCGATGATGTCGCGTGAGCGTTCCTAACTCTCCGAAACTCTTCCCGCACTGTAAGCACTGATACGGCTTCTTTTCGTTGTGAATGTTCTGGTGTCGCCGTAGTCTCCGTCCCTCGCTAAAACTCTTCCCGCACTGTGAGCACTGGTACGGCTTCTCTCCAGTGTGAATGCGCTGGTGCGCCTGGAGATGAATCTTCTGAGTGAAACTCTTCTCGCACTGTGAGCACTGATACGGCTTCTTTTCGTTGTGAATGTTCTGGTGTCGCAGCAGATGCCCTCCCTCTCTAAAACTCTTCCCGCACTGTGAGCACTGGTACGGCTTCTCTCCAGTGTGAATGCGCTGGTGCGTCTGGAGATTAATTTGCTTAGTGAAACTCTTCCCGCACTGCGAGCACTGATACGGCTTTTCTCCAGTGTGAACGCGCTGGTGCGCCCGGAGATGAATCTGCTGAGTGAAACTCTTCCCACACTGTGAGCACTGACACAGGTTCTCTCCAGTGTGGAGACGCTGGTGAACCCGGAGACTGCTCTGCTGAGTGAAACTCTTCCCGCACTGCGAGCACTGATACGGCCTTTCACCCGTGTGAACACGCTGGTGCACTTTCAGATATTTGCGCTGGACAAAAATCTTCCCGCATTGTGAGCACTGGGGTGGATCTTTCTGCGTGTGGGAAGGATCAGCACCCAGACTCTCGAAGGACATCACTGTGGCTCCACCGGCCCTTTTTGGGTTCACCAGGCTCTCATATTTAATCTCTCCTGATGTTAGGAGACGGACGTATTCCTCATTGTGGCACCTCTTGATGTGTTTGTGGAGATAAATTTTGGTTGTATAAGAAAATGGACATGAGGAGCAGGAGAAGACTTGAAGGACTCTGTTTCTCCCTGTAGTAGAAACCAATTTTAGACATTCTTCAGCTAATAGACACCATTCAAACCACTGATTCACAAAAAACATAACCGATTCAACAGAAAGGAACTGAAATCGATTTCTGAATGGTTCAGATCAAACAGCTGAATATTTTTCCACTCTCATACTTCAAAATCCCTGCTTTTAAAAACCATATTATCTTGAAAACGAATAGATAACAATAATAATATAATCTTAACTTCGAATAAAGTTATGGCAGTAACCATTAATGGAGCACTTTCTGTTCCAGATGTTGTTGAAGGTGACGCTGAGATCTTTACTGATATCCTCCTCATACCACAGCAGCAGCTCGTGCCCGGGGTCGATGGGTCGACAGCAGCGGTACAGAATTCCTCCACGATGCTGAAATACAACCAGATTCTTCTCCTCAGCATTACGAGCGCAATTAACATACCTGAGAGAGCGAGGGATTCAGAAGAAAAGGAGGGAGAGAAGGAGAGATTTCAGTGAGACTTTAATGAAAAAGCCTGGTAAAGAGATATACAGAGTCTAAAGGAACATGAGGGAAATAAAAAGCATTTCTCACCTCATCCAGTTAGAACATGTCTCTGGTGTGGCATCGATGTATTTCTCACACTGCTCACTACTGTGGATCTGAGAAAAACACAGCATTACACATTACACCAGGGCTGCACAATAAACCACACTTCTGCAATATACTTTTACTTTCTAATCCATCAAAGAGTTACAGAAAGTCCTGATGATTTCTGATGACTGATGCAAGAAACTTTATAAAATATATAAATGTGGGAAATTTACACTATATGGAGATTATATCATGAGAATTGTGATTTTTTACGTGCCTTTCCAAGTTTATTCCCATTTACTGCTACAATAATCTCCACTGATTCAGGAAGATTTTCTGGAGATTTTTTTAATGGAGCTACAAGTGTGTTAGTAGTGAGGTGAGGTGAGGTGAGGTGAGGTGAGGTGAGGTGAGGTAAGGTGAGGTGAGGGTGCTTGGGGTGCAGTCAGAATTCACATTCATCACAAAGGTCTTCAATCGATTAGGGTTTCTTTAGAAGGTAAATGATCTGTTTTTGGCCTCTGATCAGGGTTTTGCCTCTTCACTTGTTTTGATTGACCTCAGTGCAGCTTTCGACACCAGGAGGAGGAGATTGGGGAGGAGAACTTCATCAGTATCAGAGTGATGTGAAAATTCTCAGTATGAGAGAATGCAGAAGACAAAGATAGAGACAGATTTATCAACCGTTCACTGATGTTCACACTTAGCCACGCCCACACAACTCCATAAAACACAGTGTGGTTCGTAACATGATCCTGGATCCACAAGGATCTCTGCAAAATTCCACATGTTCTCTCCATTATAAAGCCCACAGATGGTTCACCATGACCACACACCTAACTGCCCCACCAAGTGAACTCACCACCCAGGAGTAGGGGCTGTTCATGGCTTCCTCTCGCTCTACCGTGTCTCCCTGGTACGGTCCGAAGTGAGCACCAACTGGAATAGTGTCGCTGTTGTTGAACACTCCCAGGCCTGCGTCAGGAATACTGGACTTCCGAATCTCTAGACCCGGAGGAAGGGTCTGTCTGGCTCGATCAGCGACCCCCAGTGGAACCGCAACATCAGGGATAAAGAGAGCCGGACCGTGAACATCACATTTGTTGATGAAGAAAGATTTACAATCTTCACAGTCTGGAAGGAGAGAAATCCCCAGTGAGTAAATAAAGTCCTCCGAACACAACGTCCTTCACACGTCCTTCACACGTCCTCTGATTCGCTCCTTACAGGTGAATACACTGAGATCACATTTATATCCTGAACTTCTTTCATTAATAAACACTTTTATTCATAAAGACGTTTTCCTCCTTTTTCATTCGATCTGATTTATTTAAATATAAAACTACTTTAAATACAATTATTATTATTATTATTATTATTATTATTATTATTATAAACAAAAAAATGACTGAAATTTCAGTAAATCGTGAATCTTACAGAGAAACTCATCATGTTTAGGTTCTTCTTCTTTAATAAGTATCTGGAATCCTTTATTCTCCTGATCGTTTCCATCTTCTACAGAGCTCCGAATTCCTCCATCTGAAGATTTAAAACATCTCAAATTTACTCTCATGAACTGTGAGGAGTTTATCTGTGAGAAGTGAGATGTGGTGTTTCAGTAAACAAATCTCTGAAATCATACAGAAATATTCATCCTCATCAGTTTCTTCCTCTTTCAGAGGTTCCATCCAGAATTCTCCGTTCTGTAGATCCTCAGGAGTGACCTGTCCCACTGAGCTGGACGTTCTCCCATCAGAAGTGCTGCTCATCTCCATCTGCATTTTACAAAACTGATCCAAACACAGTCAGGAGGTGCTGATCAGTTCTCCAGCAGCTCTGACAGCAGCGCCGTTTATACCAATGCGCATTTGAATTATGGTGAAATAGTGAGTATGTGAGATGGCGGCGAGATGACAGTGAGATAATGGCGAGATGAAGGTAAGGTGAAGGTGAGATGGTGAGATGACGGTGAAATGGTGAGATGACGGAAGATGGAGGTGAGCTGACTGTGAGATGAAGGTGAAATGACTGTGAGATGAAGGCAAAATGACGGAGAGACAGTGAGATCGTGAGATGATGGCAAGATGGTGAGATGACTGTAAGATAATGGCGAAATGATTGTGAGATTATGGTGAGATTATGGTGAGATGACAGTGAGATGACGGTGAAATGACATCGAGATGAAGGTGAGATGACGGCAAGATGTGAGATAAAGGCAGATGAAGGCGAGATAAAGGTGAGGTGAAGGTGAGATGGTGAGATAGCGGTGAAATGGTGAGATGACGGAAGATGGAGGTGAGCTGACTGTGAGATGAAGGTGAAATGACTGTGAGATGAAGGCAAAATGACGGAGAGACAGTGAGATCGTGAGATGATGGCAAGATGGTGAGATGACTGTAAGATAATGGCGAAATGATTGTGAGATTATGGTGAGATTATGGTGAGATGACAGTGAGATGACGGTGAAATGACATCGAGATGAAGGTGAGATGACGGCAAGATGTGAGATAAAGGCAGATGAAGCGAGATAAAGGTGAGGTGAAGGTGAGATAATGGTAAAATGGTAAGACAACGGTAAAATGGTAAGATGACGGCGAGAGGAATGTGAGATGACAGCGAGATGATGGCAAGATGAAGGTGAGGTGATGGCGAGATGAAGGTGAGATGACGAAGAGACGGTGAGATGATGGTAACACGATAGCAAGATGGTGAGATTATGGCAAGATTATGGCGGGATGAGAGTAAAATGAAGGTGAGATGCCGGAAAGATAAAGGTGAGATGATGGTGAGATGACGGTAAAATGGTGAGATGAAGGCGAGATGTGGCCTTAATGAGGGTGAGATGAAGGCGAGATGAGGCCTTAATGAGGGTGAGATGAAGGCGAGATGAAAATGAGATAATGGCGAGATGATGTGTGTTTGTAGCTGCTATAAAGGTATAAACCAATTTAACAGAATAATGCATCAGATTTCCTGAATAATTAGTTTTGAGCGAATAATCGTTATTATTAATATTAATAAACTCATCACTATAATAACTCAGTTTTATATGAATAACTATTGTACATATCTAATAAAAGTAAAATGTAATGTAAAAAAAACCTAATAAACACAGACGTTAGCAGGCTGAGTCTCAAAAACACTCTCCGCTACATGTACTGCACTTCAGAGTACAGCCCCCTTACCTCGCGCGCCCTTACCTCGCGCGCACTACTGAGGGCACTACTGAGGGAAGTGGAGCTCTGTTTGGGACACAGCCTGAAAGTGTGGACAGAACAGAGCTCAGCTAACAGTTTTACATCAACTTACCTCAGGATTTCCCTCAGGATTTATACTGTATTTAATAAATTAATAAATAAATATATACAATAAAAATAAATCCGATCAGAGCGCAGGGGCGGGAGACTGAGGATTAGTATCAGAGCTCGCGCTGGAAACCTGCAACCCTCTTCTTCTCTTACTGACGGAGACTCACACAGAGAGCGAATCAGCGCCCTCTGCCGGATCACCACAACACCACACACTGAAAGAGGAATACGTCTACTTGTTTTTTTTTTTTTTTTACATTTACACGCGTTTATTAGGACCCGCGCACCGGAGTTGTGAGGACCCTATTGTAATTGTGTCGTTTCTTTATTTTTCTTCTTATTATATGCATTTTTTTCCCCCGAAAACTCACGAAACTTTGCACACACAGCAGAAATGTCGAAACATTAGGTACGTCATGTTCCTCGAAAGTGGGTGTGGCAAAATGGCTCAACAGCGCCACCTATACACGTTCAATGGTGTGTGGCTCAAGCTATGTTTCACGTACATGTATGAAAATCGGTACACACATGTAACACACTAATACCTACAAAAAGAAACCTCTTGATACGAAATCCGACACCCAACAGGAAGTCGGGTATTTTTAATTTTATGAGCAGATTTTTGGTCAATTTTCAGATGTTATTATATATTATGTATTTTAAGATTTGCAATGTTAAATCCTGAAGATCTAGAGTTTTCGCTGAAGGGCGTGTCCGTAGCCATCTGACAAATTTCGACGATTCGCCATGAAAAATGAAGTTGCTATAACTCAGACATACAATGTCCAATCTGCCCCAAATTTAACATGATTGATAAGACTACAGATCTGAACAGATCTACATTTCCATATTTAGTTATAGTCATGACGCCACCTGCTGGCAACAGGAAGTGTCATGTTTTACTGTGCAATGAACTACTTCTAGAAATTTGATGACATCAACTCTTTTTTGGTCAGTCTTATCTAAAGGCCTTTGCGATAGTGAAATGTGAAGATCTTGAGTTTTCGTTAAAGGGCGTGTCCATGGCTCCGTGACAAAGTTCTCGCCAAAGGAATAACAGTTGTAACACAGGCATTACATTTCTGATCGTCCCCAAACTTCACATATTTGAAAAGAGTCCTGGCCTGAACACAGCCGAAGGCCAATATTCTATTGGGTGTTTCAAAATGGCTCAACAGCGCCACCTATAGGAAAGTTGCTACAACTCAGACATACAATGCAGACAATCTCAGCTCCAAACTTCTCATGTTTGATAAGACTCCTAATAGGAACAGATCTACATACCCATATTCAGTATTAGTTATAGCGCCACCTGCTGACAAAAGGAAATGTCATATTTTACACTTCACTTCACTCTCAGAAACACATTTCAACATGCCACGCAATACCAAACATGCTATAAACACGTTCCACCATGCAACACTTGGCTAAGTGCTGAAAGTTGTGTGGAACTCAGGCATACAATGACCGATCAGTTCCAAACTTCACGTGTTTGATAATAGTCCTGGCCTGATGACAATATTTATGACAATATACATTTATGGTCCTACTGGCAGCAGGAAGTGTGGCACTTTGAAATGACTGTGCCATAATTCTCCTGTCTTTACTCGCTTACATGCACCTCGCCCATTGTTTACTGTTTTCCTCAGGCCGACGGGTGGCGGTGGGCCTGGGTCCGAGGGCCTGTTCATCGCTGCTTGCAGCTTTAATTAAACCAATAATGTTACATACCATATGGTACCAGTTTTATCCATTATGTAAATAAATAGATAAACAAATAAATAAAATATTAAATAGAGATAAATGAGAGTTAAAAGGTTTTGGGGGTCGTTCTGTTCCTCTTTCACCGAACACAGAGCTTCAGAGCTTCATCCTCAAACATCTTCAGATCCCACACACACTAATAAACATTCAAATCAACCACAATCATCGATTTTAGTCACAGTCAGTGTTTTGAGCCACTTGGTTGTTTCTACTTGGATAGATAATTTTCTCCTGCCCCAAAATAAACTTCAGTTGGCACATAAACCTGTTTCTCCTGACATACTTAAAAACAAGCATAAAATACAGGAGAGTAACATTCACATTAAAGGAACTCAAAATACTTTTAAAAGCACCAACATTGACTCTAACCTGAAGCAGTGAATCATGTTTTTCTAATTCTTCTTCTTTCGGCTGCTGCCATTAGGGGGCGCCACAGCGGATCATCCGTCTCCACACCCCCCTGTCCTCTACATCTGCCTCTTTCACACCAACTACCTGCATGTCTTCCCTCACCACATCCATAAACCTCCTCCTTGATCTTCCTCTTTTCCTCCTTCCTGGTGTCTCCATCCTCAGCATTCTCCTACTGATATACCCCATGTCCCTCCTCTGCACATGTCCAAACCATCTCAATCTCACCTCCCTCACCTTGTCTCCAAAACATCCTACATGCGCTGTCCCTCTAATAAACTCATTTCTAATCCTGTCCATCGTTGTCACTCCCAATGACCATCTTAACCTAGAGCAGTGAGTAAAAGTGTGAAAAACAGTTTCTCTCTGTGAACAGAACGGAGTCCTGTAGAACATCAGGGTTTAAAATAAAAGAGTTCACAGAGATGATGCAGTGTAAAATCCTCCACTGGAGCTTGGCAGATTTTTTGGTTAGCGGTGGTTTGTACAGTGTCTCCACTCTGGTTTAATATCATAATTAAAACCAAGAACATTTCTCCACTGGGGTCCACCCTCCCACTCAGTTTATTCTTATTTAAAACCTTAACACGGGCCCTGTAGAGCAGCTTCTCCACCACTGTCCCTAAGTTCATCTCCCCTTTACCCCCGCACTCCAGGAGGGGAACCTCCACACCCGTCAAGGTCAGGAGCGATGTCCAGCTGGGGAAAGGGTTCCTCCTCTGCCTGGCTGGTCTCACGATTTCAAAGTCCTTTAGCTAAACAGGCTGCTCTGCTGTTAGTGTAGAGCTCCAGCGGTGTAAGAGCTGGTTAGCGATGCGCAGGGCCCGGAGTCCCGTACTTGCTGCAAGATACTCCACATGTGACAGGTCCGTCCCTGCAACATTCACGAGCTCCCGGAGTGTGACGATCTTTGTGGAGATCAGCGCTCTGGACAGTGTGGGGTTGGTGCACCCGTGAAGTCCAGACGACTCCCGTAGACCAGGGGCTCCTCGAGCAGCCGGTGTAGTTTTTCACATCTTTTAATTAATTCATTTTTTTCCCTATATTTTAAAAAGTCTGCTGTAAAAAACTGGTAATCCAGAAACATCCAGTGTTTTTGTGTCCAATAAGGAGGACATCTTTGGAACCAGCTGCTTCCACCTGCTCAGTATGCAAATGATGTGCTTTCCCTGTTTTTATTTAAAAACTCATCACTCCCCAGGTAGACACCAAAGTACTTAAAACCACCTCTTTTCCACACCAGGGGCACATAAACCATCATTCACCTTCAGTACACTCTAAAGCTTTCCAGAACCTTCCACAAATATTCATGTTCAACCCGGTCAAAATCCTTTTCCTGATCTAGGAGAATCTGACCAGTCTTTAAGCCCAATAGCCTGGAGACGTCCAAAACGACAGGAATTAGGTACATGTTATCAAATATCACCTGAAGAGAAGCTGACCGTCTCTGATTCTGTTCACATGGCATGCATGAATCTTTTCTGTTCATTCTTCTACGAAGGAGCATCCATCTCAGTAACGCTTCTAAAGTGTGAGTTGACCAGTGCCCCCTGTGCTGTTTTTTTTTTTTTTTTTTACTTTTGAGGGCTTCCACAGTCTCTATTCCCAAAAATTTGAGATGCCAGTGTCTCTTGTGCTATTGAGTGTAGTGTTGACGGGACCACCCCCCCCAACACACACCTCAATGTTAATAAGATCACGATTATTATCCCATTTGGTCACTTACAGACTTTATTTAAGCAAATAACCGATTTTTTAAACCCAAGTTTTATTTATTTTAATTTAATTTAATTTTTAAACACTTTTTACCTGAAAAAGTAAAAGCAGTGAACTTTTAGTCCGTTAAACGAATACAAGATGCTCTTTTAAGATATTTCTTTTTATCTGGAGAAATATGATTAGCTAAAGGGACCATAAAGCTGCATTTCTAAAGTACATCAGAACACTTCATCATCATCACCACGTTTAAATGAAGTAAAGGCTCTTATTGTATTTACAGATTTAATATAGAACTTTAATAAAGGACATTCAGTGTTGAGGATGAGGTTCTTTTTAGAGTCCTGGTTCCTCTCATAGATTCTTCATCATGAAGTCTCGGGGAGTTTTTCCTTCACCACAGTCACCACTGGATCAGTCTTTATGAAGAAACTTATAAACACTAAACTTCTACATTACAACTTTCAACAATGGACATTTTCCCAAAGCAGCATTACAGAGATGAGGAGGTTTGGGGAAAATGTCCTCTGTAAAAATGAGGAATTAAATCCATCAACTTCTCTTTTGAAGGGGAAATAAATTAATGACACAAAAGCAGAATCTCTGTACAAAATAATTTAATTGAAACATTTTTCAATTACAAAATAAAACAGTTGAAATATCATTTCTGCATGTTTCCTGAATACTTTTAATTAATATGATATTTTTACAAGAAAAAAAAGAACACTTGCACATAGAGTTAGTGGAGGCTCGCTGAGGGATCTGAGCAGCATTAGCGTTCTCCGTAGAGTCTCCACGAGAAAACACCGCGAGAAAACACCACGAGGTCACTGCTGAGCTTCCATTCACACAATACTGCTGTCGTTTAGAATCCTTGTAGTTTTTTTTTTTTATTTTGAGCCCTTAAAACAAACTGGAACCTCAGAGTCTCTCTCTCTCTCTCTCTCTCTCTCTCTCTCTCAGATCCGTGGTGTTTAATGCTGAAAATAAACGTCTTTAAAATACTGTCGATGTGAACACTGCTACACCACGGGTGTGGGGGGAGGGGGAGAGAGAGAGAGAGAGAGAGAGACTATAAACTGGGATCGGTGGACGAATGAAGTAAAAGTGGATTAAAACACACTGGAA
>NC_060888.1:28654268-28656768 GCF_014805685.1 Silurus meridionalis | reverse complement strand
GTTCAGACAGCGCTGCACCAAATCACTGAACACTCGCAGATCTCGGCCTGCCAGCTTACTGCTAGTAAAGAGGAGATAACTGGGGAGAGAGGCACAGCAGTTAGAGTACACACACACACGCACACACACACTGCATTCCACACTTTAGGGAATCGTGATCAGAGGGCAGATTGTGATTGTGCAGTGCATGTTGAAGTTCAGACTCGGGTCTACAGATGATTGATCGGGTCCACAGACTATTTTTTCAGGAATAAACAGGTGATTAATCGGGTCTATGGACGAGTGTTTGGGTTGACGTAGGAGTGATCAGACCCACAGCCTGACCAATCAGGTCTACAGATGATTAATCAGGTCTACAGATGCCTGGAGTGAATTGGTGAGGAAATAAAGACTTTGTTCCTGATTGGAGAAGCAGTAGAAGTAATTTAGACTGATCACAGTGGACTCAGTTTGAGTTCTACATCAGGAACTTGGTGGATTTTTAGAACATTCAGGACTTTTTATCTCTCACACATTGGAGAAGCTGAAGTTAAACCCATGAGTCTGGACAGATCTGCACTGAACTGAAAGCATCTCAACACAAACGGGTCTTGAGTTTAACCTCAGCAGCGACTCCGCGATCTTCATGCGTTCTCCATAAACCACGTGGATCCGAGGAGATAGAGAGTAAATAAACATCTGCGGGGAACGAGGCCAGACGGAGAGCAGGACAGAGTTGTAAAAGCGTTTCAGATGTTCAGGTGTAGAGAAGCGATTGATTTTTTTTAGAAAACGCAGGTGTAGATGGAGAGAGATTTAAAACTGTGGGCGAGTCAGAACTTCATTATTAAGAGCCCTGGATCTGATCTTAATCACAGAAAGCTTGGAGTGGACTGGAGCTGCATGGGAAGATCTGGAACTAAACAGACTTGAGATTTAACTTTGGATATACCTGACTTCAAAACGGTTGGATGAGACTGAAGATCTGAAGTATCTGAGCTCATGTAAGGAACGATGGGCCTGGATAGAAGGTTTCTGAATTGGATTTGAGGGAAAGATCAGGGATGGGATCTGACAGGGCTTCAGAAACACTAGAAGCAGGTTTATAATAGACAATAAGATTAATGTTCTACAGCAGAGTCGCTTCTTCTGTGGAGTTTCCACACATATACCTCAAATATGCAGCATGGACTAATGTTTAATAAAGGGCTACTGCGTGTGTGTGTGTGTGTGTGGTCTCCTGTACTCACTCAAGCCAGAGCTTCTTCACCACCTCCAGATCTGAAATTGCCCCAAGTGCTGCCTCAAAAGCCTCCACTGCCTCAACCACAGTGCCTCGCACCGACTGCCAGAAACTGTCCCCCCCACACACACACACACACACACACACACACACACACACACACACACACACACACGTTATAAACTGCACATTATGTGCAAAAAGGCAGCTCAGAGGAGGTTCAGGAGACTCACCTGTGTATGAGGTGCAGGTAAGGGAGCTGGTCCTGGAGCTGCTCAGGGAGAGACGGGACGGGGAGACGCAGGTCCTCAGATGTGACACCCAACAGGTGTCTGCAGGAAAATACAGGTATAACAAGGTGAAGTAACCGTCGCTGAACAACATTACAGTCAAACACAGACACACACACACACACACACACACACACCCTCTCACCGTAACACCACTGCAGGAGAGAGATCTTCAACACCATTAACCAGGAAACACACAAACTGCTTGAAGAGTGTGTCCATCTCATCGTGTTTCTCCTACAACACACACACACACACACACATTCATGCCATACACTGTAAGTGTGTAGTTTGGTAAGTAATGTTTACAGACATGTGTGTACCCACCTGTGTGTGTAGACATTTACACAGACTGTAAAACACTCGGGCGTCGTGTGGGCGGAGCCTGTGTGCACACAACCACACACTCGCTGCCTCATCTGCATCTCCACCTGCAGCATGAATCTCACTTAGAGCCTCCAGCAGGGGACAGCAGTGAGGGACCACATCCAGCATGCTCTCACACAGTGCGATGGCTTCCTTCAGCCTTTCTCACACACACACACACACACACACACACACACACACACACACACTGCATGTTCTCACCCAAAGATCTCCTGCATCATTGTATATGTGTGTGTGTGTGTGTGTGTGTGTAGTGTTTACCTTCCCAGAACTCTGTACAGGTGGAGCAGGTTGAGGTGCAAAGGCAAACATGCAAGAGTGCGTTCAGCTGGAGACACACCCTCATCTACACAACTCGATATCGCATCTGTAATGCAACACACACACACACACAATCATCAAACAGGTCCCACTTATGGCAGGATGAAGGACTCGGTCTGAGCAGTGAGGCAGTGGGCGGAGTCTCACCCTGGAACAGCGTGATGAGACGTTCAGGAGGAGTTTTTATATCTTCGCTCGTCCTCCAGGGAAACAGGAAGGTCTCCAGGCTGACGATGTGGGACGGGTTGGAGTTAGCCGGGTCGTACAGGTGCGCCGGAAG
>NC_060888.1:28644268-28651768 GCF_014805685.1 Silurus meridionalis | reverse complement strand
ATCACACACACACATATGGTATACACATCACACACACACATATGGTATACATCACACACACACATGGTATACACACACACACACACACACACACACACACATGGTATACACATCACACACACACACACACACGGTATACACATTACACACATGGTATACACATCACACACACACACACACACGGTATACACATTACACACATGGTATACACATCTCACACACACGGTATACACATTATACACATCTCACACACACACAGTATACACATTACACACACGGTACACATTACACACACACACACACACACACACACACACACACACAGTATAAATATATGCGAGTCTCTCACCACTGGCAGTCGTCGTCGTTGCAGGTTCCCGTCAGGTCGAAGCGACAGAAGCATTTGCGCGGCTCGATGGCGTGACTGTAGGTGATGGAGCTCAGAGAAAGCTTCTCTTTAGTGCGGAAATACGGACTGAACCTACACACACACACACACGACTGGTGTGAGGAATTGTTCCAGATGATTGGATTAGTTTGAGTTTGTCGCTCTACAGCGTCGTTTTGTACGTAGAAAAAGAAGGGTCTGCTGTGGCTCTGTCTCACTGGAGAGAACTTTCACTCCTCCAGAACCTTCCACCCACCTGTACGATCTGAACACCAAGAGAGGACTGCGGTATGGACCGAAGGGAACCGGTTTCAGCTCGCTCCGGACCTGCTGAGGGGCCATGGGGTCAAAGTCCACCTGAATTATCTGCACAGACACACACATATGCACACACAAGTGAAAAATTGACTCTTGAAAATGTGTTTGTGTGTGTGTGTGTGTGTGTGCGTGTGTGAGAGAGAGATTTTCCGTTCTCACCCTGTCACTGGGATGGATGTTCAGCAGAGCGCCCCCTTGTAAACGCAGTTCCTGTCTCAGGAGATCTGGGAGCATCTCACACTGCTGATAGCGCAGCCGCAGGTCCTCCACTTTCAGGCCGAACAGGAGCAGCTCTGCAGGGGGCGTGGCTTGTTTGGAGGATGTGGTGGGCGTGGTCGGTGTGGTGGGTGTGGCCGGAGTCTCGCCGTGGCTCAGGTTGGGTTTAGTAAAGGAGCCGGACTCGCGGAAAGAGCGGCGGCGCGTGGAGGTGTTGCCGTCGGCCGGCTGAGGCTCCGCCCCCTCGGTGTCAGGGTCGTCACCGGGGTCGTCGCTGGTGAGCGTGAGTTTGTCCTGCGTGAGGTCGTGGAGCGAGGGCTGTGTGACGCTGCAGGGCATGATGGGAGCGCTCGCCTGACGCAACGCCTGAGCTTCCTTCAGCTTCTGGATCTTCAGGGCGTACTCGCTCTCCAGCTGCTGTAGACGCCTCTTCTGAGCCATCAGATCAGCGTAGTGAGAGTCGGACACGTCCACACGCGCACGTTTCCCTACCTACACACACAAAAAAGCACACAAACACACAATTGCATTAAATACACACGTTCAGTTCAGTGCACACGTAGCGAATACAATCTTTTGTACGTGCAGAACACAGTTACAATCCGAGTTCCCTCAGAGACGTATTCAGTGTCAGACTGGAAGTTTCTGGTCTCCACGTCGCACTAAACACAGTGTCACTGTTTTATTAGACTTGAAAACATGCACAACATTAGCAGGGGTATAAAAAAGAAGAGTTAGTGCAGTGTCACTGTGACACACTCCGTACCGCAAATACCATTTTACTGCACTGAAAACACACACTTCCTGGTCATCGCTAACGCTAATGCTAACGCTTCTTTAGAGTGTTATGTCCACCTGTAAGAATTTCTCTTAAAAGGAGAAAACACACACACACACACACACACACACACACACACACACACACACACTTATATACACATCTATTTTACCCAAACAGGGTCTAACAACCATGAATTTTGTGTACTGTTACACCTAGAGAACAAACAGCATGTAAAAGCAGTGTGTGTGTGTGTGTGTGTACTCACAGAGAGTTGTGTGTTGTTGCGTTTGTAGTTCCCACTCACTGCTCCTGTGTTACACAGCAGCTCTCTCTCCATCCGCATGGCCTGGTGCTGTTTTACTGCCACACGATGCTGCACACGCTGGACCTACACACACACACACACACACACACACACACACACATTACATTTACATTTGCGGCATTTGGCAGACGCCCTTATCCAGAGCGACTTACAACTGAGCAGGGAGGGTTTTAGGGCTTTGCCCAGAAATGGCAGCTTGGTGGTGGTGGATTTGAACCTGTGATCTTCTGATCCAAAGCCCAATGCCTTAACCACTGAGCTACCACCTCTCCCTTACAAGAACTTAATACTGCAGCATGTCTCACTCTGGAATTAAGAATCTCTGAGTTGTGAGGAACAGGGTATAAAATCTGAATGTAATGTTTCAGTGTGTGTGTGTGTGTGTGTGTGTACCTGTTCCTGCAGTTTTCTCAGCAGCACCCGGTTTGCGCTGGCCACCTTCTCAGCCGCAAGCAGCTGCTCCTTCAGTCTCACCACTTTAGCCTCAGCCAGTTTCAGAGACTCTTTCTTCCTGAGCTCCTGCTGATGGAGCTGATTGAGCAGAGTCTGGTCCTTCTGCAGCTGAGCACTAACACACACACACACACACACACACACACACACACACACACACAAATATAGGAAACACCTCAGCACCTGAGTCACTGGAACTCTTTTGCACTGTGAGTGTAAAGACAAAACACTGACTGGTGTCTGGCGAGTTTCTCCTCCATGTCTCCAAGTTCAGATGCTTTTCCCAGAACATCCACATCCAAGTCAAATCCGACAGGAGAGGAAGCAGCAGAATCAGAATTCCTGACACGCTGATTCTCCCGACTACGTGGGGGAAAAAAAAAAATCAGCACTTCAGCACATTTATTTGAATGTATTGTTGCCGTCCTGCACTCGTATTCAACCACCGTCATTTCAGACTATAAGCTGCTACTTTTTTCTTAAACAAAGAAGCAGCTAATGTATGGATTTTTCCGTGGGGTTCAGGTGAACCAATGAAACTCTTTATATTAAATCAGATGCGCTCCCACTGAATCGGGCCGCACCACATCATAAATATGGATGATGTTCCTCTGACGTTTGATCTGCCGCTCACTCGGACTGTCTACAGGAAATACGAATCATTCGTCACGCTGAAAACAACCGGGCATGAAAACACACTTCACCTGTGTTCTGAGCTGCACAGCATCGGGAGAAAAGATTCACCGATGGTGATTTTTAAACGCACGATGATGCTAAAAGATAAACTCTCGAGAGAAATAGTTGTGAAAGGAAGGAGGAAGACAGTGAACAATGACTTTCTTGGTAGGCTACTGTTTAGATACAAGCCGTGTAACAGACACTGTCTTTCATTAAAGCCTGTGTAAAGTTCATTAATTTCAGTGTAGACACATGCGGCGCATTTATGTTCAAAATAAACATCTTTGTACAATTCAGTGGGTGTGTCTTATATATGGGTGTGTTTAATAGTCCGTAAATTACGGTAATAATTGCTCTGTAGATGGTATATGCTCCGCCCCCAGAGACATATCTGGATCTACAGTAGCAGCTTGTTAGCAGTAAACGTGTCGAGTTTTTTGGTGGTTGGTGGTCATGTGACTTTTATAGTTGTGTGTTTAGACTGGGAAGAGGTGGGGCATAGGATCTCTTAAATCCTATTGGTTCGGCTGTTGTGCAATTCAGTTAGCACACCTCGACACTGACTTCCTGTTTCAAGAGGAAATACTTCATCAAATAAAATCTTATCTTAAATCACCTCCTGATCTTTTATATAGACATGGAATGTGTGAGAGTCACCTGGTTAGCTCCGCCCTCAGGAGGCGGTACTCCATTACAGTTCCCTCAGGTAAAGTGTCAGGAATCCTCAGTGGGTTGTTCTCCTTCTCAGCCACAGGAACGGGCCTCGGTCTCGCCGCCTGGATCAGCGCACGGGAATAAAACAGTGATGAGACGATAAAGGAGTGTGTGCTGTGTGTGTGTGTGTGTGTTTGTTCTCCTCCTCTCACCTCTACAGTTCTCCGAGCCTCTTTAATCATGGACTCCAGCCCCCCGAACACACACTGCGCCGAGCTCGAGGCCTCCAACTCAGAGTCGCTGTCATCAGACGCGTTCAGACGAACCACCACGGCTTTGTGTCGCGGCAGCTGGAGAAACAACATCAGCGGTCACAGGAGGCCAAGTAACACATTTTTACACAGAAAGTAGTGGTGCTGAGTTAAAGTTGCTATGGTAACACACCACCAGTGGCACTCTGGATGCCCCGGCTCCCCGGGCAAACTTGCTGGAATTACGAGAGAGGACGGAGCCAGTGCTGAACCCGAGAGAGGCAGAAGATGCAGTGGGCAGGGCTCTGATGGTGGGTGGAGCTACAGGTCTGATGGGAGAGGGAGGACCACTGTTGCTGGATGTGTCCTGAAAAAGAAAAAAACCAATCAGGAATCAGAACACACTTTTAAAACAGTTTTAAATCATCCCGAAATGTGTGTGTGTGTGTGTGTGTGTGTGTGTGTGTGTGTGTGTTACCTCTGCTCTCACGGCACGTTTGTTAGCTAGCGATTTCAGAAGCTCCTCCCTCAGCATCATCTCCTCTTCTTCTTCTTCATCAGCAAAAGGAGGTTTGGGTGGACGCTCCGATTCCTCTGGAGGAGGCATTGGGGGGGGTGGAGGAGGCGGGGTCAGTGAAACCACACCCACTGGGTCCACACAATACTGAGAAAGGCCCTAGAGAACAAAGCAACGCAGCTCAGTGATGAGAAAAGTCCAATTCCTGTTTGTATAGGTGAGGGCGGGGCTTACCTGTCGGAGAGGGGCGGAGCCTAAAGAGAACACAGACGCTGGAACCGTGTACAGAGACCCAACACTAACAAACGGCTCATGCGCTGGAGACGCAGCTAAAAGTAAAAAACCATTGCTGTTATTAACAAAACACACACACACACACACTTTAGGTGTTAATTTTTACCTGGAGAGTTTGTCTCACTGTCTGTATCCATGGCAACCTCATCATAATTGTCATACTGGTACAGATTACCCACAAAGTCGAGTCCCTGCTTCAACAACAACTTCCTGTGTTCAGGGTCTATAAACTAACACACACACACACACACACACACACACACACACACACACACACACACACACACACACAGCATTAGACTCAGAGCATGTCCTGATTAATCATCCATTCAAAAATACTGCGCGCGTGTGTGTCTCACTTTGATGTGTGTATGGTGTTTCCCTCCCACAAGTTTCATAAAGCGGTTGTACTGCTCCTCCTGATTGGATAAGTCTCTGATCTTGCGTATTTCCTCCTCTCTCTTCTTCTTCTCCTCGTCTTCCTCGCTCTTCTGCTTCTGTGCCTCCTGCTGCAGCTTCCACGTACGCAGCTGCTGCTTTCTCCATGCCTGCTTCGACACTACACACACCAGACACGAGAAGCTCAGCATCAAATACACAACCACAATGAACACAACACGAGGCACTGTTAGGATACACCCCTTCATCACCTGGGCTGCGTTCTACACCCCGTCATCACCTGGGCTGCGTTCTAAACCCCGTCATCACCTGGGCTGGGTTCTAAACCCCGTCATCACCTGGGCTGGGTTCTAAACCCCGTCATCACCTGGGCTGGGTTCTAAACCCCGTCATCACCTGGGCTGCGTTCTAAACCCCGTCATCACCTGGGCTGCGTTCTAAACCCCGTCATCACCTGGGCTGGGTTCTAAACCCCGTCATCACCTGGGCTGCGTTTTAAACCCCTTCATCACCTGGGCTGCGTTCTAAACCCCGTCATCACCTGGGCTGCGTTCTAAACCCCTTCATCACCTGGGCTGCGTTCTAAACCCCTTCATCACCTGGGCTGCGTTCTAAACCCCGTCATCACCTGGGCTGCGTTCTAAACCCCTTCATCACTCAGTGATTCTCACAGGTGTGTCTTTATTTCTGAACAGCTATTTTATCTACAGAACTAATGACATGCAAATACCCAGGAGCAGTATGTAAATATTAATGAGCAGTATGTAAATATTAATGAGGGTGATGAATATTAATAAGGAGGTGGTACCTGGGCTCAAGGTGTGTTTAGCTGGATGTCCTTTAGGTGCTGTTTTGCCCCGCTCTGTGCCCAGTCTACCTGGAGGTTTGCCCTTCTCTTGACCTTTGAGCCCTGACCCTGGGCGACCCCTGCCGGCAGAGGCTGACCTGGTGGTGACCCGGTAGTGCTCGGGCGTGGTTTTGGCACGATTCAGTTTCTCTTTGCTCTCCTTCATCACCTGCTGCTCCTTCTGCTGCCACCTCTGACTGGCCGACTGTAGAGCGAGGAGACGCAGCTGCAGCTCCGAGAGCTCATCATCTTCATCCTACACACACACACACACACACACACACACACACACACACACACACACACACAGAGCATTAACACAGCTCAACAATTATCTGTCCATCAGGACAAGGTGTGTGTGTGTGTGTGTGTGTGTGTGCATACCTTGCCACGAGTTCTGTTTGTCTCTTTGCTTAGTGAGATGCTCAGGTCTGATGAATCTTCCTCCTCCTCCTCCTCCTCTTCTTCAGCATCTGTACACACACACACACACACACACACACACACACACACACACTAGTTTTAAAGGTGGATGTTGTGGACGTTTTATTTCTAGACAAACCCTCACACACCGTACCGTTCTGAGTTGTCGGTTCGACAGGACTTTTCTCCACCTCCATCTTCACCTCCTCATTGTTCTCCTCGTTATGCTCCCCATCCTTTTGCTCCGCCCCCTGGGTGGTCTTCGTGTTGAGTGCGTCTCTCTCTGCAGGTGTCAGTAGTTTCTGTCTGAGAGGTCGGAGGTTAAACGCCTGGAACGCCTTCCTCTCCTCCAGCTCCTCCCTGATCTCCGGGAGGTCTGACTCCGCCCCTTCCGCCAGCCCCGGCAGCGTCTCGGCAGTGGTCGTGTCCTCCTGCTCCCTGTGCGGCGAGTCTACGCTGGGTTTCAGCGCTCTCCTCTCCTGGTTGCGGATGCACTCGAGTTCCAGCTGGATCTGTTTGTACTTCATGAGGAGATCCTCGAAGCTCTCGTCCATGCCGTTCTCCGGTTTGGAGGAGATGTACGGCGGTTTGCGAGGCGCCGCACGGCCGACTGGTTTCTCTGATACACTGAGTTAAGGTGTTAACACAGAGTTAACCTCACACACACACACACACACACACACACACACACATACACACACAGATTATTATTATTATTATTATATGAGAATGGGATTCAAACACACACACTACTCCCCGAGGGTTAGAGGTTCAAGTCCTCAGGTGTGATGAGGAATGTGTGAGCACTCGGAGGTACAGTAAACCCCTGCTGAGCTGAAGCTCCTGACAGCAGGAGACACAGTCAGATTAGGGTAAGTAGTGAAGGTTCTGCAGGGTATGAGATCGAATCCCCTCGGTGAGGAAGAGGGTTAGATATTACAGGATTTACAGTATTA
>NC_060888.1:28634268-28639268 GCF_014805685.1 Silurus meridionalis | reverse complement strand
CTCACACAGTCACCCAACACCGTCACCGAGAGATAAATACTCACACCGTCACCCAACACCGTCACCAAGAGATACTCACACTGTCACCCAACACCGTCACCAAGAGATACACTCACACAGTCACCCAACACCGTCACCAAGAGATACACACACACTGTCACCCAACACCGTCACCAAGAGATAAATACACTCATACCGTCACCCAACACCACCACCAAGAGATAAATACACTTACACAGTCACCCAACACCATCACCAAGAGATAAATACACTGTCACCCAACACCGTCACCAAGAGATAAATACACTCACACTGTCACCCAACACCACCACCAAGAGGTAAATACACTCACACTGTCACCCAACATCACCAAGAGGTAAATACACTCACACTGTCACCCAACACCATCACCAAGAGATACACTTACACTGTCACCCAACACCGTCACCAAGAGATACACTCACACAGTCACCCAACCCTGTCACTGAGAGATAAACTCGCACCGTCACCCAACAGTCACCAAGCAGTAAATACACTCAACACACAGTCTCACACGGTAAACAGGAAAGCGATGTTTATTGATGTTTTTATTGTTTCTCAGGTGCAGTTCAACACTGACACCATTCACAGATGAAACAGATCAGTCCTGTAAGTGTTCAACACACACACACACACGCACACACACACACACACACACACACACACACACACACACACACACACACACACACACACACAGGGCTGCCTTCTTGTTTTTTTTGTGTTCTGGATGGGAAATAATCAGTGTTCAGGATGATGAAGGTGAGGACGTTGGTGTTTGAGTGTAACCTGAAACCTCTCCACCTCCTGTAGCTCCACCCATCACCTTAGACCCTCAGTGTCTGCTGCGCTTAGTGTCGTGGACTCATGAGCACGCAGCGAGCTGCAGCTTCCCTCCCGGCCTGCAGGAGGTGATGGGGAGAGGTGTGGAGGTGTTGTGAAGGTGGTGTGGCGCTGTGGGGATGGACACTCCTACACCATGGACACGGGCGTGTGGGAGAGACATAGGGACAACACACACCCACATAACCACCAACCAGTCACAAGCAGAGAAGAAAACTCCACCCACAGTCGCGTCCACGGCGAGGAGCCAGATGGTGAGACTGAAATAAGCTTACACCCTTCTCTATAAGGACGAGTGAGAAAAGAGGAGTGTAAAACGAATCCCCTCTGAGTAGCGCTGCTGTGTCTCTTAGTGTCCTACAGCCACCGTATTTATTCCCTTCACCATCAGGTGCTCAGTGCAGAGACCAGATCCCATCACCTGCTCAGCATCTAGAGGACAGCGAGGTGTCTGAGAGGTGAGATCACACACACACACACACACAGTTCTGATCAGTGTATAATGTGTGTCTTTGTGCAGGAATTTCTCCAGCGAGGAAGAGGAAGAGACGAGGAAGAGCAGCTCAGAGGACAGTACACGTGCTCCAACAGACAAACAGTGAGACGGATACACACCGTAAACCTGGACAGAGATGATAAAATATTGCAGCCTACACACCAGCGTGTGATCCAGTGAGTGTTGGATTAAACATCTCAGTTCTGTATGTTCCTCAGACTGAGCTCCAAGAAGATGAGTAAAGATGTGAAGAAACTGCAGCCTAAAGAGAGGAAGAAGCCTGGACCCAAACCTGGGTGGAAGAAGATCATCAAGTCAGAGCGGTATGTGCACACACACACACACACACAGTGTAGCCCCAGACAATCAGTATGGAATATAAAATTGTGTGTGTGTGTGTGTGTGTGTGTGTGGTTTTCAGAGAGGAGCTGCCCACCATCTATAAATGTCCTCATCAGGGTTGTACAGCCGTGTACAGAGGAGTGGACGGCATGAAGGTCAACACACACACACACACACACACACACATCACAGAGCAGTGCAACACACTCAGAGGAAAGTGTTTTCTGCTCTCTTACACATACATTAGCGTTCCTTTCTCTTCTTTAATCCCAGACGTGAGATTATTACTGATGAGTAATAATGTGTCCGTCATTACAGTTCAGTGTTCTTTACAGCATGCCCCGCCCTCCAGCTGCTGATCCACAGAACAGCTCCGCCCCTCAAACAGGAAGTGAAATCCTCCCGCTTCCTGAGATGGGGATGTGATCAGGAATACACAACCTCACGTGTGTGTGTGTGTGTGTGTGTGTGTGTGTGTGTGTATAGAAGCATGTGAAGGAGCACCACGAGGAGGTGAGGGAGCGGCCCTGTCCTCATCCAGGCTGCAACAAAGTGTTCATGATCGACCGCTACCTGCAGAGACACGTCAAACTCATACATACAGGTGTGTGTGTGTGTGTGTGTGTGTTACTTATTGCTGAATATATACTGTATATATTTGATTTTTTAACTGGAAATGAACAAAAATAAAACCTTGTCTCACAGAGTGGTTATTATAGTGCTGCAAGTGCTTTGCCAACAAGGTGTGTGTGTGTGTGTGTGTGTGTGTGTGTGTGTGTGTGTGTGTGTGTGTGTGCGCACTTCAGAGGTCAGGAATTATATCTGTGATCAGTGTGGTCGGACGTTTAAACAGAGAAAACACCTGTCTGTGCACCAGATGAGACACTCTGGAGCAAAACCACTGCAGTGAGTCTCTCTCACACACACACACACACACACACACACACCTAATAACCTCCAGAACTCTAGTCCAACTGTGTGTGTGTGTGTTGCAGGTGTGAAGTGTGTGGATTTCAGTGTCGGCAGAGGGCATCTCTGAAGTATCACATGACCAAGCACAAGGCGGAGGCGGAGCTTGAGTTTGCGTGTAGCGTGTGCGAGAGACGCTTTGAGAAAGCACACAACCTGAACGTCCACATGAGCATGGTGCACCCACTGTTACAGGAACACAACACAAACACCATCGACACCAGCTGAGAGCTGTATGGCCTGAACACACACACACACACACACACACACACACGCACAGAGTTGAATTGTAACTTTCAGTACAGACACAGTGACAGTCAGATCAAATCAGAAGTCCCTACACATGTAGCATGTTCAGGTGTGTGTAAGTACATATGAACCCAGTGTGACATGTGACCCATCAGGGAACAAGCAGCATTTTAATCCACTCTACAGCCCAAACTGACCTTTATCACTGTTTTATTGCATTTCATCATGGTACAGAACACAGTCCAGTCCGTTTACTTCCTGTTTCCTGTTGCGCCCGTGTGCAATGCCTTTGTGTGCCCTATTCAAATCACATCTCTATAAATTACCCAGAATCCTCCTGCAGTGAGTCCAGACACAGTGCTCTCATCACGAGAGGTCCTTGGTGTTCATCAGAGCTGAGAGAGCAGCTGCCACCTCGGGGTCAAGCTCCATACACTCCGCCTCCACCTGAGAGGGAGAGATTTCACACACACTTCAACTTCCCCCGAAGTCAATACATCAATACTTATTTGCTAATAAGCTGGAGGTATAAAATCAGGGTTTCCAGGTGATCCAGAAATCCTGAAATATTCCTCACTAACCTAAATCAGCACCATTGTATGAGCTTGTTAAACGTACCTCTGATTAGTATTACTGAGGTCATTAATATAACGTATATCATTTACAGACCCGCAGACCAGAAAATAAATAAATAAACCTGACAAACTGCTGAAGGAAAAAAACATGAACCTGGCAACATGTAATATGGATTATTATTATCACAGTTATTTATTTATTTCTACACTAACTCCTGTAAGACACATGTAATAGCACAACTTGAAGAAGTGCACAAGGAAATAAAGCAAGATGGGAATAGGACAGAGGAAGAGAGTGCGTGTGTGTGTGTGTGTGTGTGTGTGTGTGAGGTTGTAATCAAATTCTTGTTTATTATTATGATCAGTGTATATTGAGGCAAATGTTTTGTAATAAACTGACACAACCCGTCATGTTTGTGTGAGTTACTCTGATTGGTTGATAATAATCAACCTGCATGGTTTAACTCTCACCTGCTGCTCCTGTACGTCTCACCGTCTCACACTTATAATGACAAATATCATTTCTGCACAGTTTTGGTATCAGGAACAGTAGTATTACATATGGGACTGGTTTCAAAGTTTTATAGTGGCATCATGACACACACATGTATACCTGTTTTATTTGTGTGTGTGTGATGGAGCCTGGGCGAGTTAAAGAGATGCTCTTCAGAACAATGTGCTGCGCTCCAGACAGGATCTGAAACACAGAAATAAAGTATGTATAATATTGTCACACTAGTATATGGTGCTGTGTGTGTGTGTGTGTGTGTGTGTGAGAGAAACCTGCTGCAGTGTGCCAGTCATGACATCTGCACTGTGTCCAAATAGGAAGAGCTTCATCAGTGCGCTGTATGACATCGCAGCATGGAGGAGGAACCCTGGGGTCACCATCACTCTACTCAACACACTCGCATCAACATCCACTAACACACTACACACACACACACACACACACACACACAGAAACTTGAGGTTACTAACAGTAGGGTGTGATCTCATGATAGCATTTGGTAAGCTGCCTCACCTGAACAACGCAAATGGCATCAGCCGCACACACAGGTCTGTGGTTACCATGGAGACGACACTGTTGTAGGCACTAGACTCTCCTACGAGATGAATCAGTCACGTCATGGTGATTAGCGTGTAAGGTTTGCGCTGTGTTACGTAGTTAAGCAGTGGTTATAACTCACCTGAGCCATGCTCCATACTGCAACCTGATTGGTGGAACAGGGACAGCCAATCAGAAGAGTCCGCCAGCAGGGTAATGAGCTGAACACTCAGGATTTTAGCACGGCTCACACTCCGATCTCCCTGCAACACACACACTTTAATATACACAACACTACAAACACACACGATTACACATCCGTATACAACACTACAAACACACTTTAATATACACAACTCTACAAACACACACACACACTTTAATACACACAACACTACAAACACACGATTACACATCCGTATACAACTCTACAAACACA
>NC_060888.1:28621768-28626768 GCF_014805685.1 Silurus meridionalis | reverse complement strand
CACACACACACACACACACACACACACACACACACACCGTACAAACAGTAGAATTGTTGGTGAACAGTGAGTTGCAGTAAGAGAAGTGTGTGTACTGGTGCTAAATTTGGTTTCCATTTTTACAGAGTATGAAAAGTGTTGTCTGGGCGAGCTAAATACAGTCCTGATCACCGATTGTTCAAATATGTTAATTCCAAATCCCAAAATACACACACATAAATGTAGTGAAGTGTGTGTGTGTGTGTGTGTGTGTGTGTGTGTATAAAGCACCTTGAGGTCAGAAAGGCGTGTCCTGGACAGAGAGATAAACTCCTGTAGGAGGGAACGGTGTTTCCCTGGGACATACGGTGGGTGCATGAGATGGACCTACACACACACACACACACACACACACACACACACACACACACACACTTTTAGCTTGTAAAACAGTAAATATATCGAGTGTTTGGTGTAAATGCCCTTGTGCTGCTGTTACCTTCAGGTACTGTGGGGGGTCAAAGGGCACGAGGTCAGATAGGAACTTCAACAGGAATACCAATGACTTCTTACTGTTTCCATGGTAACCACTCGACCCACCAAAGGAGATCTATAGTCAAGTCAAGTCAAGTTTATTTGTATAGCGCTTTCCACAACAGACATTGTCTCAAAGCAGCAGCTCTATAGAAGAAAAAATATTACCAACACCTAAATGTTTAAAACACACACACACACACACACACACACACACACACACACACACACACACACACACACACCTTGAACCAGTCACTGTAGGAAGGAAAAATGGCAGGACCCTCTAGCGCCCCCTGTCGAGCTAACAGGAAGGCAGTGATCATCTTCTCTACGTCGTACGAGTGAAACACTGAGCTCAGCAACCGTGACAATAACTCTACACACACACACACACACACACACACACACACACATACACTTTAAACAAACTAACAGACATAACACAGTCGAATAGAGACTTAATTTAAGTGCGTGTATGTGTGTACCTTTGAGACAGGCCTGAGTGTGTGTGTGATACACCAACAATGTTGAAATGCAAGACAGAACATTCTGCCAGTTCACTTCCAGAGTCTCTAATACCTGCTGCAGGTGAGAACACACCTCCTCCATACGGAATATCACACACACCTGGAAGAGAATTTACACTTACAGTTATTTTCTCACCTGAGAGAGAGTGGTAGGTGTTTGAGTGGTGTCTCTGGGGAGAAGGTGATGAAGGTCTCGATGTCTCATTGTATACATGAAGAAAGTGAGGAGTCGATGGACTTTTACCTTACAGAACAGTGACGTCATCAACCCAGACGTTTTAGCAAAACTCCACTGACTCTGCATTGCTATGGCATCAGACACTACTCACACAAACACACACAAACACACACACACACACACACGCGTAGACAAACACTAACACATCATCATACAAACCAACACATGGACACTAGTGACAATCACACTGGGATACTTTAATCTGTACTTTTGTCAATATCTGTCACACACCAACCAACCATCCATCCATCCATCCATCCATCCATCCATCCATCCCTTTCTGTCAAATTTATACATATATGTTTTTTCTAGTGTGTGTACATATATTATATTATTCTGAACCTTATTGTTATACTCTATAGTTATATTTTATACTTTTTATACACAGCAGGTATGTGCAGTTCTCTATACCTTTGAGACGAGGCCGGTGTGTGAGTGTGTGTGTGAGCGTGTGTTTGAAGAATCGGCACACAGCATCTTCCGACACCGACACAGCAAACACTGACGTCTCAAACACACGGAGCCTGTTTAACACACACACACACACACACACACACACACACACACACACACACACACACACACACACAGTTAATCTATCAATCTCAGTAAATTAGGCATGGCCTCTATTTGTTGTCCATCAGCATCATAAAAGTCTCAGTAAAGGAGGCGTGGCCTCTCATCTGTCAGTCTCAGTAAAAGAGGCATGGCCTCTCTCATCTGTCAGTCTCAGTAAAGAGGTGTGGCCTCTCATCTGTCAGTCTCAGTAAAAGAGGCATGGCCTCTCTCATCTGTCAGTCTCAGTAAAAGAGGCATGGCCTCTCTCATCTGTCAGTCTCAGTAAAGGAGGTGTGGCCTCTCATCCGTCAGTCTCAGTAAAGGAGGTGTGGCCTCTCATCCGTCAGTCTCGGTAAAGGAGGTGTGGCCTCTCTCATCTGTCAGTCTCAGTAAAGGAGGTGTGGCCTCTCATCTGTCAGTCTCAGTAAAGGAGGTGTGGCCTCTCATCTGTCAGTCTCAGTAAAGGAGGTGTGGCCTCTCTCATCTGTCAGTCTCGGTAAAGGAGGTGTGGCCTCTCATCCGTCAGTCTCGGTAAAGGAGGTGTGGCCTCTCATCCGTCAGTCTCAGTAAAGGAGGTGTGGCCTCTCATCTGTCAGTCTCAGTAAAGGAGGTGTGGCCTCTCATCTGTCAGTCTCAGTAAAGGAGGTGTGGCCTCTCATCTGTCAGTCTCAGTAAAGGAGGTGTGGCCTCTCACATTTGTCAGTCTTAGTAAAGGAGGCGTGGCCACAAACTTGTCAATACTCATGTCTTTATTTATATTGACTTACCAAACTACCCCAGCTGGAACACAAAGTGAGGGGTCTGTGGTGTGTGAGGGGTCTGTGGTGTGTGAGGGGTCTGTGGGTTCTTTAGAGTGTGTAGGATGTGTGCTTTCTATTGAATCCAGAAGCCCTGCAGAAGGAAAAAAAATAGAAAAAATATCAATAACATCAAATAGCATCAAGTTCAAAAACAGAGGAAAATTAAGGTGTAGTTGTGTTGGGTAACTGATTTAATTTACTTGCATTAATGACGTAATTAATTGTGTTTGCTTTGGTGTATTAATGTTATTTTTAATAAAGAGTAACAAATAAACACAAACGAGATTATCTAAATCCTGCCACTCATTGTGCTACACCGGTCATGTCTTTACTCCCCACTAGAGGGGCGCCCCACACTGTGAATAAATACAGCTACAGAGTGAACAGGTGTGTGAGGTGATGATGATGGTGAGATGAAGGTGGGATGATGGATAGGTGGATGGACAGAGGAATTAAACATATAGGTGGATGAGTACTCACAGGAGAGCATACTGTCCAGCACTGAACAGCAGGAGTGAGACACACTGGAGTCCTGAACCTCCTCAAATCCAACACGGACCAACACACACACCACAGCTTAAACAACACACACACACACACACACACACACACACACACACACACAAAACATACATAGATGTTAACTATTTCTCTTATACATACACCTGGAATAGATAAAAGTGTGACGGCGTGTGAGATTTACTGAAAAGGATGTGATGACGCACAACTCCTTCTTCCTCCGTCACTCCACATGCACACAATGACTGTAACTGAGACACCAGCCACACACTCACACCGGCCTCACTTGGCACGCACACACACACACACACACACACACAAACACACACACACACACAATAAAACCAATTGGTTAGCCCGTGTTAAAAGAGAGAAACTGAATGACATCAGGAAGTGCTATTTGGCCACTGAACTAAAATATTATGACGACAAAATGTTTTGCATGCAAGATCATGCTTTTCTGTTACCATGACAACCATATATATGTGTGTGTGTGTGTGTGTGTGTGTGTGTGTGTGTGTGTACCTGGTCAGTGTGTATTGCAGGGGAAGGAGCTCCTCAGTGTGCAAACGATACACCACTTCCAACACAGGCTGTGTGTGTGAACATGACAAGTTATACTCTCTGACAAACACCACACACACACACACACACACACACACACACACACACACACGCACACACACTAACCTGGCTTTTCCAGTACTCCTGCCAAAACAATTTAGGGCTAAACACTCCCACGTTTAGCAGCTCTCGAGCAGCATGTAATAACACGATGAGCTTAGCCTGCAGGCGACACACACACACACACACACACACACACACACACACACACACACACACAGAGTCTAGTGGACTTCACACAGCTCACAGTCAGGCTATAATGAACCACACAGGTGTAAAACATTCAGCATTTGAATATTTACTGTACAATTCTGCATACACATTAGAGTGATATATGAGAGGGTGTGGCCTGTGTGACACACCCTGTGGGCGGAGTCAATCATGGCAGAGTCTCTGTTTTCCTGCAGAGCTGTGATTCTGTCAATCACCATCCTGACAGCCAATACAGAGACAGGGACACACAGCTCCTCCGCCTGTCTGCGCAGCTCACACTCTGTACACACACACACACACACACACGCACACGCACGCACACACGCACACGCACGCACACGCACACGCACACGCACACGCACACACGCACACACGCACAGTAACATTCCTCTGAATCACTAAACTGGTAAAAGATATTAAATGAATGATTATAAATTGTTTCTAAAAATAAATAGATAAAATCTACATCTGCACACGCTGACCCCACAAACCCCACATCTGCACACGCTGACCCCACAAACCCCACATCTGCACACGCTGACCCCACAAACCCCACATCTGCACACGCTGACCCCACAAACCCCACATCTGCACACACTGACCTCAAATCTGCACATATTGACCCCACAAACCCTACATCTGCACACGCTGACCCCACATCTGCACACTCTGACCCCACAAACCACACATCTGCTCACGCTGACCCCACAAACCACACATCTGCACAGGCTGACCCCACATCTCCACACACTGACCCCACAAACCCTACATCTGCACAGGCTGACCCCACATCGCCACACACTGACCCCACAAACCCTACATCTGCACACGCTGACCCCACATAATCCACATCTGCACACACTGACCTCACATCTCCACACACTGACCCCACAAACCCTACATCTGCACACGCTGACCCCACAAACTCCACATCTGCACACACTGACCTCACATCTGCACACACTGACCCCACAAACCACATCTGCACACACTGACCTCACATCT
>NC_060888.1:28609268-28614268 GCF_014805685.1 Silurus meridionalis | reverse complement strand
TATGGCCTTCTCTGGGTATGGTGTTCTCTGTGTATGGTGTTTTCTGGGTATGGCCTTCTCTGGGTATGGTGTTCTCTGTATGGCCTTCTCTGGGCGTGGTGTTCTCTGGGTGTGGTGTTCTGTGTATGGTGTTCTCTGGGCATGGTGTTCTCTGGGCGTGGTGTTCTATGTGTATGGAGTTCTCTGGTGGTGTTCTCTGGGCGTGGTGTTCTATGTGTATGGAGTTCTCTGGGCGTGGTGTTCTCTGGGCGTGGTGTTCTATGTGTATGGTGTTCTCTGGGCGTGATGTTCTCTGGGTGTGGTGTTTTCTGGGCGTGGTGTTCTCTGGGCGTGATGTTCTCTGGGTGTGGTGTTTTCTGGGCGTGGTGTTCTCTGGGCGTGATGTTCTCTGGGCGTGATGTTCTCTGGGCATGATGTTCTCTGTGGGATGAATATCCTGAGGGATGTTACATTCCTACACGCTGATGTGGAAATCAGGACTGAAACTGTAACACCAACACTGTTACTGAAGAGTTTACACTAAATATTTTTTCATTAAATTCATTGTATTAAAATAATGTTTGTGATGTTTCAGTGTTTATCAGACGGCCTCATCCTGAGACCTTTAGGGTCTCAATCCACATGAATCCACATACTTCACTATATCAGGGTCTACATTTACAGCATGTCGCAGATGAACACCACACCCAGCTTAGAGTGATCTTTTTATACACCTGAGCAGGTGATGGTTAAGGGCCTCGCTCAGGGGACCAGCAGTGGCAGACTGGTGCTGCAGGTATTTGAACTCATAACCTTTCATTTAAAAGTATAATTTCTTACCTACTGAGCTTCCAGCTGTCCCAGTCTTCTCTCTCTCTCTCTCTCTTTCTCTGTGGAGTTAAACATGCTCCTGTGATACCAGTGTACAGCGTTCTTTTCCATTTACTCTCTTTAGATCTGCCTTTTTCATCCTGATGCTCTGCCGTGGTATGGAGTTCTATTCAGCTGGAGACACTGTGCAGCTGGAGATGGTTCCACATCACTAGCCTAAAGGTCCATGAAGTTTCTGAGCAACTGAAGAAGTTTGAGGATGGATTTAGACTGTAATTAATATGAACAGTCTGCTACAATGTGCTCAGGACCACAGTCTGCATGAACAGTTCTGCATGTAAACATCATCACTGAACACTTTATAACCTCAACACTGATAGAACTTTAATGAAGGACATTCAGAGTCTGGATCCTCTCATGGTTTCTTCCTCATGGAGTCTCAGGGAGTTTTTTCTTCACCATCAGTCATTATGGAGAAACTTATAAGGAACAAACTGATAGACACTAAACTCTACATTCCAACTTTATAACCTCTTTATCTCTGTGAGCTGCTTTGGGAAACAGTCCAATGTTAAAAACACAACACAATAAAATGTCACATGATTGTTAAAACACCTATAACGAGAACTTAGAAAAAAACAATTAATTACGATGAAACAGATGAAAGACGTATACTGTAATCACACACACCTGCTGCAGAACATCACGTGTTTTTATTATTATATAGTTAAATATTTGTTTTGGCACAGAAATAATTCATAAGAACTTTCACTTCTGTTTTACAGTCTTTACCCTGATCACTCGTTTTCTGCTCTAAACTTTACCTTTTATGGAGTTTTGTGGGTGTCACTATATGCAAATGAGCTGTATCAGGAATACACACGAGTCCCAAGAAAAATCTGCCTTTTAAAGACTGATAAAGAGTACGTTCAGGACAAAAGTCAAGAATTTAACTTCACATCAGAAATAAACCATTATCTCTTACATTTACTTCTTTATTTTTTATTATTTCCCCTTTTCCCAGCTGCTGTAATGCCAATCATGATATCATCATGACATCATCATGACATCATCGGTGGTCATTGTGTCTCACTTTCACACTATAAACTCTATTATAAAATTTATTAAAACCAAACACACCGACATTCTGTACAAAAACCTGCACAACTAGAGGCACCAGAAATACCAGGAGACACAAGGAGTGTTTCTCTCACCCACACACACACTTTCACACACACACTAGTCCAGTCCAGCATTAAGTTTCAGTAAACAATGGTCTGTTGTGACCTTTGAGCAACATGGTGTTGTGAAATACAACATACTCATATGCACACTTACACATACACTCTCTCACTCACACACACACACACACACACACACACACACACACACACACACACACACAGGTGTGTGTTCATTCTAAGTCACAGTGTGTTTATATTTCCTCCTATTTACATATGGAAATGCAACATTTGAGTTCAATCTCATTTTCTCTCACACACACACACACACACACACACACACACACACACACACACAAAATACTCATTCACACATTAAGCCTCTTAAAACCTAAAATCTGTATACACACACACACACACACACACACACACACACACACACAGCTCCTCAAAACCGTGAAAGAGCAAACACACAACCATGAGAGCCAGGTGTGTTTCCTTCTCACCTACACATTCACATTCCTGAACACACACACACATGCTAAATGTCGTTGGTGTCTTGTGCAAGACACTGACACACACACACACACACACACACACACAGTCCCTTTCAAAGTGGGTTTTATTCTCTCTCACACACACACACACACAGACACACACACACAATTCAAGTACACATATTCTCTGAGACAACCAGGACTACACCAAATGCTTAACACACACAGATTTGTAAACAGGATACAAACGTACAAAACACACAAATGTGTTAGAAAAATATCGCAAATCTCTTATATAAAGTTCATTCAGCTATAAAAAGGAATGTCTTTGGTTTCAGTGTGTGTGTGGCAGAATTGTGTGTGCATGTATGTGCATCTGTGCAAGAATATGTGTCTGGTCTCTGTATTGTGTGTATGCGTGCGTGTGTGTGCGTGTGCGTGTGTCAGGTCTCTGTATTGTGTGTGTGTGTCAGGTCTGTGTATTGTGTGTATGCGTGCGTGTGTGTGCGTGTGTCAGGTCTCTGTATTGTGTGTGTGTGTCAGGTCTGTGTATTGTGTGTGTGTGTGTGTGTGTGTGTGTGTGTGTGTGTCAGGTCTGTGTATTGTGTGTGTGTGTGTGTCAGGTCTGTGTATTGTGTGTGTGTGTGTGTGTGTGTCAGGTCTGTGTGTGTGTGTGTGTGTGTGTGTCAGGTCTGTGTATTGTGTGTATTGTGTGTGTGTGTGTGTGTGTCAGGTCTGTGTATTGTGTGTGTGTGTGTGTGTTTGTGTCAGGTCTGTGTACTGTGTGTGTGTGTGTGTGTGTGTCAGGTCTCTGTGTGTGTGTGTGTGTGTGTGTGTGTGTCAGGTCTCTGTATTGTGTGTGTGTGTGTGTGTGTGTGTGTGTGTGTGTGTGTGTGTGTGTGTGTGTCAGGTCTCTGTATTGTGTTCATTTGTGTGACAGAAACGTGTGTGTGTGAGATGTACGATGACGAGCAGGAGCATCTCGCTGGTGCTGCTGAGGGCGATGATGAACGGTGCCTGAGAAGCGAAGTCTGCCTCTGCACGACGGAACGAGAGCTGCATGACGGCGAGGGCGAGAAGACTATTCTGGACTCCCACCTCAATGGACACGGTCCTCCTGTGGGGCACAGCGAGTCCTGCCACACGGGCCAGCCCCAGGCCCACAAGCAGCCCCAGCACGGGCACCGTGATGCCCACCAGCACCATGCTCAGCTGTACGTCAGCCAGGATTGAGGCGCCCATCTGATACGCCATGAAGACCCCACCTATGATAAGCAGAAGACTGAGGGGGCGTATGAGGGTGAGTAGAACCCGGGTGAGAGCCGGCAACCGCAGCTTCACGCACACACCCAGGGAGATGGGGATGGCGATGAACAGCAGCGTGCCCAGGATCTTCACGAAGGGCACGTGGAGGCCGGCGTGGACGCCGAGCATCCGCCCGTAGAGCGCCGATGAGAGAGGCATGGCCGCCGTCGCAAACACAGTGGACACTAAGGTCATGCAGATGGCCAGGGTCACGTCTCCACCTAATAACAAGCTGTACAGATATCCGCCTCCTCCGCCTGGCGCCGAACACGTGATGACCAGACCCAGAGCCAGCGCTTTGGGCAGCAAGGCCAGACGGGACACAGCGTACCCGTACATGGGCATCACCAGGAACTGCCCCGTGATCCCGAGCAGGAGCGGGACGGGCCGACGCAGGAGCTCCCGCAGCACCTCCACCTCCACCTTACAGCCAAACGCACACTTGTTGACAAAGATGAGGGGCAGCAAAGCAAACAGAACCGGATTGTCTGAGAAATGAGCAAGCTGTGTAGAACCGTCTCCATCTCCACCAGACTCCACCCGGATGGAATAATCCCGCCGCTCCTCGATCAGAACCGGCTCAGAGCTGTGCTCCAGGTCCAGCAGCTGGATGAGTAACGGAGCCGTGCCAGGTAATCCCGAGCGGATGCTGATGACATAGCTGTTCACAGGGCCGGATCGGCCGCCGCCACTGTCGCTGACGTTCAAGATGGACAGAACGTCCGGTTCTAAGGAGCGAACCCGGACCGTCTGCCTCCAGCTCTGCCGCCGGCTGGAGATCACGATCACGCCTTTCGTGTTCTCAGGAAACTCGAACTCCAGCGACGATCCGTCCCCGATGTGCAGGTAGCTCTGTGAGGGATCTCCAGTTCGGTTGGACAGCCCAGGGTCTGTGACGAGCGCGAGCGTGAAGGCTGTGGGAAACAGAAGCAGGCAGCACACAGCTGAGATCCTCCACATGGTGGAGACAAACATCCTGAGGAACTGAAGGAACCCGTGAAGAATGAAAATAAATCCGAGGGGACTCCCTTTTTTTCCTCCAGGCGCTCCCTGGTAAAACGACACACACTGTCACACTCCAAATTCCTGATTATTCCCAGATGATTCCAAAAACAGCCCTGTTTCCGTTCATCTGGAATCCCACACACTGAAGCACACACGCGGCATGATCGCACTCTCAGCGCTACTATCTATAGGGTTTATACCG
>NC_060888.1:28599268-28601768 GCF_014805685.1 Silurus meridionalis | reverse complement strand
AGAAGGTTGGATGGTGTGGAGATGTGAAGCAGGAAGTGGATAGGATTAGTAAGGAGGAAGTGAGAGCAGCTATTAAGAGGATGAAGAGTGGAAAGTCTGTTGGACCAGATGACATACCGGTAGAAGCGTGGAGATGTTTAGGAGAGATGCAGTGGAGTTTTTAACGAGATTGTTTAATAATGTTTTAGAAGGTGAGAAGATGCCTGAGGAATGGAGAAGGAGTGTGCTGGTGCTGATCTTTAAGAATAAGGGAGATGTGCAGACCTGCAGTAACTACAGGGGAATAAAGTTGATCAGTCACACCATGAAGTTCTGGGAAAGAGTAGTGGAAGCCAGGCTGAGAGAAGAGGTGACCATCTGTGAGCAACAGTATGGATTCATGCTGAGGAAGAGCACCACAGATGCCTTATTTGCTTTGAGAATGTTGATGGAGAAGTATAGAGAAGGACAGAAGGAGTTGCATTGTGTGTTTGTGGATTTAGAGAAAGCATACGACAGGGTGGAGAGAGGAGTTGTGGTATTGTATGAGGAAGTCTGGTGTGACAGAGAAGTATGTGAGGGGGGTGAAGGACATGTATGAGGACAGTGTGACAGCAGTGAAGTGTGCAGTAGGAATGACAGACTGGTTCAGGGTGAAGGTTGGACTGCATCAAGGATCGGCTCTGAGCCCTTTCCTGTTTGCAATGGTGATGGACAGGTTAAAGGATGAGGTCAGATAAGAGTCTCCCTGGACTATGATGTTTGTGGATGATATTGTGATTAGTGGTGAGTAGTGAGCAGGTTGAGAAGAGCCTGGAGAGGTGGAGATACACACTGGAGAGAAGGGGAATGAAAGTCAGTAGGAGTAAGACAGAGTACATGTGTGTGAATGAGAGGGAGGGCAGTGGAGGGGTGCAGTTGCAGGGAGAAGAGGTGGAGAAGGTGGAGGAGTTCAGGTACCTGGGGTCAACAGTGCACAGTAATGGAGAGTGTGTTAGAGAAGTGAAGAAAAGAGTGCAGGCAGGGTGGAGTGGGTGGAGAAGAGTGATGGCAGGAGTGATTTGTGATAGAAGAGTATCTGTGAGAGTGAAAGGGAAAGTTTATAGGACTGTGGTGACGTTTTAGAGACAAGGTGAGGGAGGTGAGATTGAGATGGTTTGGACATGTGCAGAGGAGGGACATGGGGTATATCAGTAGGAGAATGCTGAGGATGGAGACACCAGGAAGGAGGAAAAGAGGAAGACCAAGGAGGAGGTTTATGGATGTGGTGAGTGAAGACATGCAGGTAGTTGGTGTGAAAGAGGCAGATGTAGAGGACAGGGGGGGATGGAGACGGATGATCCGATGTGGCGCCCCCTAATGGGAGAAGCCGAAAGAAGATAATATATACAGTGGAACTCCGTTGTACGAGCAACCTATAGTGCGAGCAAACGGAGATACGAGCAACCTCGCTCGCAAAATTTTACCGTTTCACGAGCACATTTCGAAGGCACGAGCAAACCCACGCTGCCGGTTCCCCCGTTTTCGGCGGAGGGTCGCATCAGTCGCTTAGTTGATGACGTATCACTCGGTCACTCTCGTTGTTCAGTGCAGCAAAAATGTAACTGTGGCAGCGGGGGCGTGGCCGAGCGGCGGTTTGTGAATGGAGGGCGGGTCCGGGAGCAGATAGGCAGGGGATTGCCTCACCTGAAGTTAATGTGACCTAATAATTGTTCTCTCTTTTCAAGTGATCGGAGGGTGCATTTAAGGAGGAGAGCGTGTGTGTGCGTATGTGCCAGAGACGTGCTGCGTGGGGCACTAAGCAGACCGACACAAAAAAAACTAATAAAAGTGGCTGTGAAGCCGTTGCACCTGACCTGTTGTGGCGTTCCTTATTCCCGTATTCACACGCTCTCCCACAGTAACTTTTTTTAGTTTTATTTTTTTATTTCACTAGAAATCTTGAAAAATGTCTCCCAAGAAAATCAGTGATTGTGCTGTGAAAACGAAAATAAATAGAATTACCATGGAAACCGAGGAGGTTACGAGCGTGGTAATCAAAATCACACTCGTAATCAACCACTACCACATGAGTAAGTGTTAAATTATGTTTATATTACGGTCATTTACAGTAAAAAAAGGCTACAAATACTTTTTAAGTGCAGAAATAAGCGATCGGATGAGATCTCGGAACGGATTAAATCACTTTTACATTCATTCCTATGGGGAAAATCAGTTCGAACATACGAGCAAATTTCAAGAACGAATTCTGCTCGTACAACGGGGTTCCACTGTATAAATATAAATATATCACTGAGTTAAGGGGCAGAGGTGAAAAGATTTTTACTATTTCAATAATGTGTGTAACATTTGATTGTTCCTCTTTTAAAAGTTTATAAATATTCTGTATCTGAACCTCATCATTAAATCTTTCCTTCTTTCATTCTTTTAAATAAAGTTAAACCCCACTGTGTGTCTGATCTGTGTCTCACAGAGAGTGTGTGATGTGACGTACCTTTAACTGGAACAGAGTGTCTGAGGA
>NC_060888.1:28586768-28591768 GCF_014805685.1 Silurus meridionalis | reverse complement strand
CACACACACCAATGAGATCGTGGCCCTTAAGAAAGTGCGCATGGATAAAGAGAAAGATGGTGAGGTCTGTGTGTGTGTGTGTGTGTGTGTGTGTTTTCTGTGTGTGTGTGTGTGTGTGTGTGTGTGTGTGTGTTAATTTACATGCATGTGATGTGTGTTCCTTATCTGCTTATGTTACAATACTTTCTATTTAAATGTGTGTGTTTGTGTGTGTTTGTGTGTGTTTGTGTGTGTTTGTGTGTGTTTGTGTGTGTGTCTGTAGGGATTCCCATCAGCAGTCTGAGAGAGATCACGCTGCTCCTCAGGCTCAGGCACCCAAACATTGTGGAACTGAAGGAGGTGGTGGTGGGAAGCCAGTTAGAGAGGTGGGACACACACACACACACACACACACACACACACACACACACACACACACAAAGTATCAACTCACATGTGTAATTTTTTTCATATCATCTGATTGTGATGCCAATTAAAATTACTTATAGTGTGTGTGTGTGTGTGTGTGTGTGTGTGTGTGTGTGAGATGCAGTTTGTTCCTGGTGATGAGTTACTGTGAGCAGGATTTGGCCAGCCTCCTGGAGAACATGCAGTCTCCCTTCTCAGAGGCACAGGTAATCTCTTACACACACACACACACACACACACACACACACACACACTCTCTCTCCTCTGATCCTGCACACACTGTTGTGCTGTGTGTCTGTGTAGGTGAAGTGTATTGTTCTGCAGCTGCTCAGGGGTCTGGCGTATCTTCACCACAACTTTATCCTGCACAGGTGAGAGACACGCCCTTTAGTTGTTTCATATACCCTTTAATAGATTCACAAATTTAGAAAATAATGACATATCCAGAGATTTCAACTGAATTAGTAGTTCAACAGTATATTACACGAGAGAACTATGCTGTACTACAGGTATTTACTGATGGTTCTAAGGATCCAGAGTCTGAAAGAACTGCAGCAGCAGTATATATCCCTGCTTTTAAGACAAAAATTGCAAAAAGACGATCAGATTGAGTGTCAGTTTTAGCTACTGAATTTTTAGCGATCATGCTAGCCCTATAGTGGATCCAACCTGAAAGAACTGTGATATGTAGTGATTTAATGGCTGCTCTCACTAGTCTAAAAAGTGGAAAATCTGAAGAAGGCAAGACTTAATATTTGAAATCTTAAAAAGTCTGTTTAGAATAAGGCAGCTAAGGGTAGAGGTACATTTCCTTTGGGTACCTGCTCATGTTGGTGTGGATGGAAATGAAGCAGTAGATTTGCTAGCAAAGAAAGCATTAAATCATACACAAATAGATATTAAGGTAATTTTGAGTAGAGATGAATTCAAGAAAGTGATTTCATTTGAAGTAAGTAAAAAATAGAATTATGGAATAGTGGGTCTAAAGGAAGACATCTTTCAGATACAGGAGTATGTTGAAATGAGAGGAAAAGATTTGGAAATAGAAAGATGTCATTATCTCAAGAATCGGACACACAGCATTAAACTATAGTCTGTTTAAAATAGGTAAACATGAATCGGGAGAATGTGAGAAGTGTGGAGAATTACAGACACTGAGGCACATTCTTAATGACTGTTCTGCATATGAAAGGGACAGTAATTTCCGGACTATTAAACACACCCAAATATAAGCCGCACCCACTGAATTTGACAAAGATTTTTATTTTGAACATAAATACGCCGCACCTGTCTATAAGCCGCCTACACTGAAACTAATGAACTTTACACAGGCTTTAATGAAAGACAGTGTCTGTTACACGGCTTGTATCTAAACAGTAGCCTACCAAGAAAGTCATTGTTCACTGTCTTCCTCCTTCCTTTCACAACTATTTCTCTCGGGTGTTTATCTTTTGGCATCATCGTGTGTTTAAAAATCACCATCGGTGAATCTTTTCTCCCGATGCCGTGCAGCTCAGAACACAGGTGAAGTGTGTTTTCATGCCCGGTTGTTTTCAGCGTGACGATGATTCACATTTCCTGTAGACAGTCCGAGTGAGCGGCAGATCAAACGTCAGAGGAACATCATCTATATTTATGATGTGCTGCGGGACGATTCAGTGGGAGCGCATCTGATTTAATATAAAGAGTTTCATTGGTTCACCTGAACCCATTCTGTAATTTCATTGGTCTAATGTTATGGGGTTCAGGTTTTTGTCTTGAAGTTTGTGAAACCGGGAAAAACCCCGGAAAAATCCATAAATTAGCCGCTTCATTGTTTAAACTGCAGAGTTCAAAGAGTGGGGAAAAAGTATCGGCTTATAGTCCGGAAAATATGGTAAGATAAGAATTGGGATGGATAGGAGTTGACAATATTTCTTTAAAAGTACTGTTAGGAAACGAGTGTAAGCAATCAAGAATTCAAGAATTATTATTTAAATACCTTAAAAACACAAACAATAGATGGAATAAATTTTTTTAAAATGTATTTCTTTCTTTCAACTCTGTGTTCACTTCACACTCCAGATCAGTAGGTGGCGGTAATGCACCTTTCCATTGGTTTGCCAAACCGCCATAAAACGCAAAAAGAAGTCTCTGAAATGTCAATCATCACTCTGACATGCCCCCTCTCTTTGACACACCCACTCTGACACGCCCACTCTCTCTCTCTCTCTCTCTCTCTCTCTCTCTCTCTCTCTCTCTCTCTCTCTCTCTCTCTCTCTCTCTTTCTCTCTGCAGGGATCTAAAGGTGTCCAATCTCTTGATGACTGACAAAGGTTGTGTGAAGATTGGTGTGTATATACACACACACACATATAATACAATTAAATATTTTCAACTTATTGATCTCTGACTGTGTGATTATGTGTGTGTGTGTGAGTGTGTGTGTAGCTGATTTTGGCCTGGCACGTGTGTATGGTGTCCCCCAGCAGCCCATGACCCCTAAAGTAGTGACTCTGTGGTGAGTGTGACGTCATCACCTCCACTCCTCAGCACTAACCCCACCCCTCCCCCCACCACCTGCTGACTGTGGCCTCATTTCCTGTGTGCAGGTACAGAGCACCTGAGCTCCTACTCGGCACCAAGACCCAGACCACTGCACTGGACATGTGGTACGGCCCCGCCCACTGACCTGTCAATCACTAGCTCACCTGTGTGGTTTCTATCAATGCCTTTATCAATTGTTTATAGAGTTTTCATAGTAACCAGCAACGAGTGTTTATAGCTGCTTTAACTCTTTACACAGGGAATGTAACTATAAACGGATAAACACCACTTTTAATAAAAGTGGCTACAAGCTGAGAGTGTGTGTGTGTGTGTGTGTGTGTGTGTGTGTGTGTGTGTGTGTGTGTGTGTGTGTGTGTGTGTGTGTGTGTGTGTGTGTGTGTGTGTGTGTACCTGCAGGGCAGTGGGGTGTATCCTGGCTGAACTCCTGGCCCATAAGCCCCTGTTGCCCGGCAGCTCAGAGATCCAACAGCTGGATCTGATAGTGCAGTTGTTGGGAACGCCGAACGAGAACATCTGGCCGGTACACAGTTACAGACACAAATACGTGTGTGTGAGGTTTAATTTTATCGTTTTTGTTAAGGTGTGTGTGTGTGTGTGTGTGTGTGTGTGTGTGTGTGTGTGTGTGTGTGTAGGGATTCTCGCGCCTCCCCCTAGTTGGTCAGTACAGTTTAAGGAAACAGCCATACAACAACCTGAAGAACAAATTCACTTGGCTGTCAGATGCTGGACTGCGCCTCCTCAACCTGCTCTTCATGTACAACCCCCATCGCAGGTACACACACACACACACACACACACACACACACACACACACAGAGGCTTGTAATAAAGTTATTTTAGATGTTGATACTCTCTATGATGGAGCATTAAGAAGTCTGTCTGTATGGTGTGTGTGTGTGTGTGTGTGTGTGTTTAGGGCCTCGGCAAAGGACTGTTTGGAGAGTTCATACTTCAAAGAGAAGCCTCTGCGTGAGTATCTGTGTGTGTGTATGCTGATGCGTGTGTGTGACTGTGTGTAGTATGATTGTGTGTGTGTGTGATGCTGTGTGTGTGTATAATGATGAGTGTGTGTATAATGATGCGTGTGCGTGTGTGTGTGTCTGCAGCATGTGAGCCGGAGCTCATGCCGACCTTTCCTCACCATCGAAACAAGCGGGCGGGGCCTGTAGCTGAGAGCCAATCGAAACGGAGCAAAGCAGGCCACTCCCTCGCATCATGACCCTGGACAGCTAATTAGAATTTGAGCTGTCACCTCACAACCAAGAGCCAATCAGAGTGAAGCTCCATTTCACACTTAATAGCCAATCAAAAGAAAAGGGATGTGTGATACCAGGATTTAGAGATTAGAGCTTCCACTGTACACCTGTGTGTGTGTGTGTGTGTGTGTGTGTGTGTGTGTGTGTGTGTGTGTGTCCTGAAGAGGAGATCAGATACTCGTGTGTGTGTGTGTGTGTGTGTGTGTGTGTGTGTGTGTGTGTGTGTGTGTGTGTGTGTGTGTGTGAGACTGTTCCTGAAGAGGGGATTAGATTACTCACGTGTGTGTTATTGAGCGTTAATGCTGAGAATGTTTACAGAGACTGTTATAAGATGGTCGAGTAGTGTTTTCTGTGTGTGTTTTAATAATAAATGTTCAGTGTGTTTCAGCTTTTAATTTTCTTGTTCAGATTCGATAAGGGAACTAGTGATGTGGGTTAATGTCTAAACACCAGACCCCGCCTCCTCCACACAGTGCCACCTTTATACCCGCCTCCTCCACGTGCCCCTTTATACCCGCCTCCTCCACACAGTGCCACCTTTATACCCGCCTCCTCCACACCATGCCCCTTTATACCCCGCCTCCTCCACACCGTGCCCCCTTTATACCCCGCCTCCTTCACACCGTGCCCCCTTTATACCCCGCCTCCTCCACACGTGCCCCTTTATACCCGCCTCCTCCACACCGTGCCCCTTTATACCCGCCTCCTCCACACAGTGCCACCTTTATACCCGCCTCCTCCACACGTGCCCCTTTATACCCTGCCTCCTCCACACCGTGCCCCTTTATA
>NC_060888.1:28571768-28581768 GCF_014805685.1 Silurus meridionalis | reverse complement strand
AACCAGAACCAAACCCGATGTGTTCATTATCTTTCCGGAACTGATCCAACTAAAATATCACACACACACACACACACACACACACACACACACACACACACACACACACAGAATTATTAAGAGTAATTCAGGAGGTGGTGATCAGTTAGTGCAGGTTTGTATTAATGCGCTCATGTTACCGTTTCTATAGTAACGACTCATTTAATGAGAGTTATACAGCACGTGTGTGTGTGTGTGTGTGTGTGTGTGTGTGTGTGTGTGTGTTTTACCTGTTTGAGTTCAAACTCAGTAGAGAAGCGTTTGGTGACACCATTAATCAGATTAGCAAAAGAGAACGATCCTCCTCCATACCTGCAGAAGACACGCATTATTCCATCATCACATCAGTACAGTGCAGATGTTTATATTTTAGTGTCTCAGATCAGTGTGTGATGAACACAAACAGAAGTGTGATTAGATGTGTGATCTCAGTGTGATAGTGTGGAGGTATGTAGATGTAATGGTATGGAGGTGAAGCTCACTCTCTGTAGATGTATTCCCAGTTTGCCCTGATGAAGTCCCAGGCCAGGGGCTGCCCCACCACGTTGTTCCCCACTGAGATGATCGTAGATGTTGCGTCCTGTTTGCGGATCAGTTGGGGATTCAGGGTGTAGTTCAGATACCTGCAACACACAAAGGAAATATCACAGATACATCACAGATGTTTGGAAGAAACCCAACACTGCTCATCATCAGTGTGGAGTGAGGTGGTATTTAGGTACCGGTTGAGGATCCAGGGTGTGCTACTGCATGCCATGGCTGCTCTCAGTTTATCCGCCTCAGTGGCGACGGTGGCCTTCTGAAACATGGACCAGGCGAAGTCCCACTCCCTGGCGCCCCCTGCAGCGATGGCCTGGCAGTACACAGTCGACCTCAGGTTGGGGTGAATCCTGAAGGAGGAAACATTCATACATCAACTATCTGAGATCTCAGGTGCAGTATAATATTATAATAACTCAAAACAAATGTTTAGATTTATAATAAATTGTTTTACTAAATAATGAATTGTATAAAATAATGAGTGACGAGTGAAAAGTCTCACGGGTTGAAAGTTGAGTTTGAAATCCACTTTTCAAACAAGTTTCTAACCAGTGTCCTGCATTCCTCCACCCCAGAGCTGCAGGCCATGCGCAGAGCATTCACCTCATTATACCTGGAACACACACACACACACACACACACACACACACACACACACACACAGAAAATATAATACAAAATAAAATACAAAAATATAAAACTAATTAATACAATTTTTAATATTAATATTCAAACATTTTTATACAATCAAATGATTATTATATTGAGGAGAAATTCTTTGGCTGAAATTAAAGTTTTGCATAAAAAAGTAGAATGAATCCAAATAACAGAAATAATTGTGATGTATATTTCAAATAAAGAATAAATCTGTGGATTATTGTATTGTAATTATAGTTCCAGTATAATTCACTCAGACTTACTGATCCATATGACCTTGAGGGATCTTGGTGAAATCTGCTGTCAGGTTTTTGAAGTAGAGGAACAGTGGCTCTACTTGCTGCCGAGTGTAAGCCTGAGGAACACAGACAAGATCACATGACCACCTCCACATCACAAAACATAAGGGTATGAGTTCTACTGGGTGGAAAAGATCAGAGGGATTTGATCTGAATAAAAAAAACTTCTGATATGCTTCTCTCTAAACATGGTTAAGTCCCGCCCACTTGTACAGGAAGCCAATGTTAGACTGACAACCAATCACACACACATACACACTTCCTCAGACTGATGATAAATCTCATTTAATCATTTAGCTAATTAACCCTTTAAAACAAAACACTTAAATAACTTCCAGGATCCTGAAGCTTGTGACCAGAAAAGTGCTAAGAATCAGAAGTGCCAGGGGGCGGAGCCTGTTAGTGTGTGCTGTACCAGAGCGCTGCTGAGGTCTGGATTCTGGTTCTGGATTGTGATTGGTCAGTAGAGCGCACCCTCTACTGATATGTTTTCTGTAAGGTGTAGTTCATGTAATATTGATGGAAGGAATCTTCAGTGTCACACACACACACACACACACACACAGTATGTGTTATTAGGTGTGTATATTTCACTGTAGTGTGTGTACTCAGACCTGCAGCAGACCATAAATCTCGGAACGATCGAACATGAGGTAGAAATAGTCGAGGTTGTTGAGCGCTGATTGCCAGGGAATGTACTCTCTCTCCTCTGATAGATAGAGCGTCGTGTTCAGAGCCAGTGTGGTGGAAACCTCTGTCGCCCTGGTAACCACACACAGATATGCAAATCATATACGTCTGCAGTAACAAGAGCTCTGATTGGCTGATTGGCGACAAGAAAGATGAGAACAAATAACCAGATGATAAGCACACTGAGGAATTAAAATTGTGTATAAAATAACTACAGAATGGATTTGAGTCATTTCTGAAACAGATGAGTATCTGTGAGAGTGAAGAAAAGAGTGCAGGCAGGGTGGAGTGGGTGGAGAAGAGTGATAGCAGGAGTGATTTGTGATAGAAGAGTATCTGTGAGAGTGAAAGGGAAAGTTTATAGGACTGTGGTGAGACCTGAGATGTTGTATGGATTAGAGACAGTGGCATTGAGTAAAAGACAGGAGGTGGAGCTGGAGGTAGCAAAGCTGAAGATGTTGAGGTTTTCGTTGGGAGTGACGACGATGGACAGGATTAGAAATGAGTTTATTAGAGGGACGGCACATGTAGGACGTTTTGGAGACAAGGTGAGGGAGGTGAGATTGAGATGGTTTGGACATGTGCAGAGGAGGGACATGGGGTATATCAGTAGGAGAATGTTGAGGATGGAGACACCAGGAAGGGGGCAGTTGTAGAGGACATGGGGGTTTGGAGACGGATGACCTGCTGTGGCGCCCCCTAATGGGAGCAGCCGAAGAAGAAGAAGAAGAAGAAGAAGAAGAATTTTCCTGAAATAATTTTTTGGATTTTGAGACTCACCTGGCCAGATTAAAAGCATCGTCTATGATCTGGGCTCGATTTATAACAGGAATTTCCTGAGGAACAAAATTACACTTTTAATTTCAATTCCTATTCAGTTAAAGCTGTAATATATAAAGTATAATATATAATAATTATATGTTTATAAATGAAAAATAACTTCTTAATATGAAAGTATGGTCATAGTGGTGCTTGAATATATATATATATATATATATATATATATATATATATAAACGCACTGCTAAAAACTCTGTAACCAGCAAACATCTCTATAAACACTAAAACCTTTATACTGTACATATTCCTTCTCTAAAGACGACACTAACTCATGCCCCAACACACACCCACATCCAGTAAACACCAACGTTCTCCATGACACTTGTAATAAATGTAAAGAACGGTGTTTGTTGGGTTTGGAGGCGGTTGCGTGAACGTGTTCTTCTGATTCTGATTGTTTCATGCTGCTGTTAATACCTGATGAGATGTCTGGAGTTTCTTCAGCAGTTTCTCCCAGTTCCCCATGTCATAGTTTACTCTGTAGTATCCCGACAGATTGAGGTTGGCCACCAGCCAATCAGAAGCTCCCATTCTCATGAAATTTTGCTGAGCTAAAAAGAACATTTTTTGCATCATCAAATTATTCAAAACATCAAATTTGTGGTGGAATGGGGCATGCTTTAAATGGGGGTGTGGTTGAAATTGGGCGTGGTCAAAGGGGGCGTGACCAGGGGATTCAGCTTCATTTGACTCGTTCCTTAAGAATTAAACAGTTCTAATTCCAACCAAAACAATTACTAGTACATTGTTGAATTTACCAAAACAGAAGCAAAATCTGTTTTTCTTGTCAGTAGCACGTAGACACGCCCCGTCTGAGCTCACAACTCAATATACTCTATATTAAATATATAAAATCAACACATTATAAACCACGCCCCCTCATTAGCATGTTTTATAATAATGCATACATTTTTATATTAAAACACATATTTACATCATTTATAACTTCAATCTGCTTACCCTCTTTGGTCTCCAGCCAATATATGTCCTGCTTAATTCCATTTTTCATCCACTGAATAGGAACAATCCACTCATAGCTGAAAGTAAATCATGTGACTGCTGTAAAAACTTGATATGAGTTTATATAAAAACTCATCATGTAGACAAAATGTGCAGTTCTTTTAATGACATATTTTGTATGTTTGTAATTTGGCCTACTTGAATGGAGATGGTCGGTCCACGGTGGAATTAGGTTCCAGGAGAAAGTGTTTCTGAGTTAAGGTGCCCTTCTCTGTGTCAATCGTCACCACTGGGAAACCCATCTGACGAACCCAGCGGTCCATGATTTCACTAACGCTATTTGGGAGCGACGTTCCAGTGTCATTCACAGCCTGAGAGAGACCATCGACACCACATCACCCACTAACTCCAGAACACTCCAGAACACCTGAACACTTCTGCATCACAACTCTTTTTAAAAAGCTAAGAACTGAGTTATAGGTTCTGATTGGTCAGAATGTATTCATTTATTTCCTATAACATTTTCCATCACTCTGTTTGGTGAAACCCACCTTCTGGAGATGATCCCAAAGATCGGTGTACACTGTGTTTTCAAACTGGAAGTGATTGAGGTAGCTCTGGAAGGAAAATGAGTTTGTATTAGTTATAATCATTTCCTGTTTTTCTGAGCTCCGCCCACAGAATATTGCAGCTGGTTGTTGTGTTTGTAAGAGATTTAATGGGATCGATGCTAGCCCACTGAAACTAGCATGAATATAGAACCAATAACATGTTAGATACAGGTTATAAATGTAGCTATTATTTATTTTTTATATATATATATATATATATATATATATATATATATATATATATATATATATATATATTATAAAAAAAACTCTTGTTGCATCATAAAAAAAAGAAGAAAAAACCTGAGCTGGAACCTACACTGACGCCTTTCACAAAAACTTCTTCAGTCAGGAAATCTGAGAGCATCCTCAACACTGACGCCCCCTACACACACACACACACACACACACACACACACACACACACACACACACACACACACAATATATTGTTAAAAACATGAATGAATATGAGTAAAAACAAATTAATTAGATTATTACAAATTAGATTGAGGGGTGGGGTTATAACGAGGGGTGGAGTTAGATTGAGGGGTGGGGTTAAGGTTAGGCTAAAGAGTGCAGATAGATGAAGGGGGCAGGGTCAGTGTTGAGCGTTACCTTGCTGTAGGAGATAGCATCGAACACCTCACTGATCTGCTCTGGTCTCAGGACATCGTCTTCATTAGAGGACAGCGGGTGAGACGAGCTCAGAGCGTCCACGGCAAACACTCTGTGCACATCGTTCAGTGTGATCAGGTCTTTCTGGTGAGGGACAAAAAGGGGTGGTTATGTCATGAAATGTTCCTCTGCGTGTTATATGTACATTATCAGCCAATCAGAACATAGAACTGGACAAATGTCTAGAATTTGAAATAAAATAATAATCAGTAAATGTATTTATTAAGTATTGATGGTTAAATGACGTACGATATTCCAGTCAGGTTCTGCATTGTCGGCTCCGAGATACTCAACATAGGATGCGAAACCTTCGTTGAGCCAGAGATCATTCCACCATTTAATAGTCACGAGATTCCCAAACCACTGAAAAGGACAGTGAGGAACAACATTTTTTTCAGAAACAAACTTGGAAAGTGTTAGTTGAAGTGTTTCAGGAAGATGAAGGTCTTCACCCATCAGAATTAGAAAAGTTTTAGTATATAAACGGTTAATTTTCCTGCATTTAATTTTATTACAATTATACTGCAGTGAATGAGTTGTGTATTGCAGTGAATGGGTTGCAGTGAATGGGTTGTGTATTGCAGTGAATGGGTTGCAGTGAATGGGTTGTGTATTGCAGTGAATGGGTTGCAGTGAATGGGTTGTGTATTGCAGTGAATGGGTTGTGTGTACTGCAGTAAATGGGTGTGTGTACTGCAGTGAATGGGTTCTGTGTACTGCAGTGAATGGGTTGTGTGTACTGCAGTGAGCAGGTTGTGTGTACTGCAGTGAATGGGTTGTGTACTGCAGTGAATGGGTTGTGTGTACTGCAGTGTATGGGTTGTGTGTACTGCAGTGAGCGGGTTGTGTGTACTGCAGTAAATGGGTTGTGTACTGCAGTGAGCGGGTTGTATGTACTGCAGTGAATGGGTTGTGTGTACTGCAGTGAATGGGTTGTGTGTACTGCAGTGTATGGGTTGTGTGTACTGCAGTGTATAGGTTGTGTGTACTGCAGTAAATGGGTTGTGTACTGCAGTGAGCGGGTTGTGTGTACTGCAGTGAATGGGTTGTGTATGCTGCAGTGTAGAGCTGCGTAGAGAATGGATTCAGCAGTGTGGGATGTACCATGTGGGCGAGTTCGTGAGAAATGATGGTGGCAACTCGCTCTTTATTCCCAGTGGAGGAAACTGCACTGTCGTAGAGAAGAGCTGTTTCTCTGTATGTGATCAAACCCCAATTCTCCATCGCGCCGGCGTTAAAGTCCGGCAGAGCCACCTGATCTGCACACACCATTTCAACATCAACGTTACTCATTCTGGATGATAAAATCACGGGTTATGAAAAGAGACTTCTCTCGGTCACTGGTACACTTTTGATCAGTTTTTATGATAAATTAGGGATTAATTATGACTTGTGTTTCCACACAACAGCGTCTTCACTCTTCAGCAGTCTGGGTTCATCTCTCACCTGATTTGGAAAGTGGGTAAGTGGAATTGTAATATCTTTCAAAGAATTTCAGGATTTTGCCCGTGATGTTCAGTGCGTAGTCTCCGTGACCGGCGTCAATCGCTTCCTTACGGGCAAAAATACGAATCTGTGCAGGAAAAAAAGGAAAAACAGAATTCCTGCTGATTCAAAGTCATGAATAAAATAACCTGCATTATTGTGCAGACTTGTTTATTTACCATAACATCCCCTTCCATCGTCTTAATGGCTTCAAAATCACTGACAATAAACGCCAGCAGGTACGTTGACATTCTCCTGGTGGGTTCAAACCGTGTTTTATTGAGCGTCACATCACCTTCCTTAATCTGAACTGACTCTAATAAAAGGCACAAAAAAAACACACATAAGTAAATAATTACTTGTATATCTGCTGATCCTCATGAGATATTTAAATTAGAACAATATTTTAAAAAACTAAATATAATGATATACTGTATATTTAATATCAACTATAATAAGGAAAAACGCTGACCATGAATTTCAACTTTTTATCCAAATTGTTATAAATGTGTAGATATGAAAGCAGTTTTACTGATGACCTCAGACATGTTTGTTACAAACTGTTACACAAACTTGGAAGCACACAATTGCTTCAGGAATTTCCCCTTTACTTGAACTAGGAGACCCCAAACCTGTTCCAGCATGACAATGCTCCTGTGCACAAAGACAGCTCCAAGAAGATCTACTTTCTATGGGTTGGATGATGTGGAAGATCTCCTGCTATAAAGCTCCAACACTAATGAACACCTTTTGGATGAATGTATACACTGACTGCACCCCAGGAACCTCATCACCTTCTCACCTACATCACTACCTGACTTTACTAACACCCCTGTAGCTGAACAAATCTCCACAAATCTCCACAAAATCTAGTGGAACATCTTCCCAGCAGAGTGCAGTTTATTATAACAGTAAATGGGATGTTCAAGAAGCACATACTTACCTTCTGGTCAGATGTCCACAAACTTTGACCCTGTAGTGTATATTAACACTAAACTAACTCATTAAGTTAAATGTTTATAAAATGTTGTTAACCTTCGTACCAATTTCCTGGCCATTGGAAAGTGCGACGGTTGCTGGGTCATGCAGCACAGTGATATTGAAAATCGCTTTCATTGCAGGTTCATCGAAGCAAGGGAACGCTTTTCGGGCGTCTGTGGGCTGCATCTGAGTCGTAGCTACCACGCTGAAAAATACAAGAACTTATAATTCCCTCAAAATACAGAAAATTAAATCAAATAAAAAATTGCAATAAAGCAAAAGACTCCTAGAATAAAGGGTTTGAGAAATGACTAATGGGTGGAAAAGATTAACCAGACCCCCATCATCTCCCAAACATGAAATAATCTGAAACTTCTTACTGCTTAACTCCATTTACAAAGTATTCGCTCCTGTAAAATCCTCCCAGATCATCAGCGAGTTCTCCTAAGAACTCAGTGTGGAGTTTGTACGTCTCTCCTGCTTTTAGTTTCTCACTCAGGTGAAAAACTAAATACTGGGTTCTGCTCACGAATCGTGTGGACGTGATGGACGGGGCAGGAGAGCCATTGAGCGTGCTCAGTGTGGCAGTAGTGGTCAGATTCAGCTTGTTGGCGTGAATCAGGATCAGATTCGTCTCCTTCACACATCGGAACACCACGCTGGAGTTTCCCGTGAAGATGAAGAGGCCTTCAGAGTCGGGCTGGAGACGTGGCCAGAGCGTGATATCGTAGGATTCAGGGATGAGAGTATCAGGGAGACGATATTTGTCCCACGGTTCATTGGATGCTGATGTGGTTGGCTGGCTTGTTGTTGTCGTTGTTGTTGTTGTTGTTGTTGTTGTTGTCGTAGTCACTTCAGTGGGATTCACCACTATTTCATTATTTTTGGATTTCTCTTGAGAGTAAACGACAGAGAGCGCGATGATGGTCGCCACAGCTCCGGCCCCCAAAACGATCCCAACAATCCCAACTGTTTTGCTAATAAAGAACCCTTTAGCCATGATGAACAGAAGGGCTGGAAACTGGCAGTGGGAGCAAGTGGAACATCTGCACTCCTTCTTATTCAGAGGTTCCTCCTCCCATCAGATTTAATACATCACCTATTAACACACAGTATCCACTAATACCACAGGTTCAGAGGGCATCTGGCAGAGTTACACCGAGCCACCTGGAAAAGGGGGAGGAGCTACACCATGAAAGTATTAACATGATTTTGATGAGTCAGCTGAAAAAGAGGGCCACTTGAATTGAGAAAGAAATGAGGCCTTTCCCTGGTTCTGATCTGTCCTGGCCTTGATCCAGCTTTAGATCCCAGCCATTTTCAGTACCTTTCTCACACCAGGGTCCATTTCTGTTACCTGCCTCAGTCCATTAGTCCAGTTCTCTAATCAGTGTTGGTCCAGATCTGTAGTGCACTTATGATGAGGAGTTAAAGTTGAAGTTGGAGGTCATAATTCACAGTTTGTAGACTTTAAGAACTTGACCTTTCTGATATTACCTCCTTCTTTATCTCCAAAATCCTAAGATCCTTGTCTCAGCAGCCAAGCTGTTACTTCACATTCATTTTATGGCTTTAAGTATGAGGACACCTGACCATCACACCCATGTGTGGTTCTTCTCCAAATCTCACCACTTTATCAATTAAATCTATATAGTTTGCAGTAGCTTTTCAAACTAAAGTGATTCTGATCCTTAAGACATGGTCACAGGAGTGAACAGGAAGTGAAAAACCCCTCGTGTTCTTCACACAACACTGACCTTCTCAAGCCCACTGAACACCAACTGAACCCCTGACCTTCTCACCAACATGAGTGTCTGATCTCACTAATGGTATTGTAGCTGAATGATCACTAATTCCCACAGCCACGCCCCAAAATCTGGTGGAAATCCTTCCCAGAAGATTGGAGCATTTTATAGCAGTGAAAGTGATTCAATCTGTAATGAAACATTCAACAAGCACAGAGAGTGAGAAGATCAGGGGAGAAGAAACATCTTCTAGTGCACACAAGTCGATTCTCTTCTACAAGGATTCATCACAGTTCTGAAAAAGGGCTGGTTAAAGCAGTAAATGACATCCAGTGCATCCGGAAACTATTTACAGAACTTCACTTTTCCACAGTTTGTTATGTTACAGTTTTATTCTGAAATTACATCCATTATTCAACCTGATGGAGCTTGAGAGGTTCTGCGAAGAAGAATGAGAGAAACGGACCAAAAAAAA
>NC_060888.1:28544268-28564268 GCF_014805685.1 Silurus meridionalis | reverse complement strand
AGAAGAGGAGGAGAGTGAGGACTGAAAGAAGAATAAGATGGTGGAAACTGAAGGAGGAAGACTGTAGTGTGAGGTTCAGGGAAGAGGTCAGACAGGAGCTCGGTGGTGGTGAAGAGGTGCTGGATGATTGTGGAACTACTGCAGAAGTGATGAGGGAGACAGTTAGAAAAGTTCTTGGTATAACATCTGGAAATAGAGAGGAAGACAAAGATGTGGTGGTGGAATGAGGAAGTGCAGGAGAGCAGAAGGAGAAAGAGGTTGGAGAAACAGAATTGGGATCGACAGAGTGATGAGAAAAGTAGGCAGGAGAACAAGGAGATGCAGCAGGTAAAGAGGGATGTGGTGAAAGCCAAGGAAAAGGCATATGAGGAGCTGTAGGAGAAGTTGGACACTGAGGAAGGAGAAAAGGATTTGTAGCGATTGTCCAGGCAGAGGAACCGAGCTGGGAAGGATGTACTGCAAGTTAGAGCAATAAAGGATGGAGATGGAAATGTGTTGACTAGTGAGGAGAGTGTGTTGAGAAGGTGGAGGGAGTATTTTGAGCAGCTGATGAATGAGGAAAATCAGAGAGAGAGAAGGTTGGATGGTGTGGAGATGTGAAGCAGGATGTGGATAGGATTAGTAAGGAGGAAGTGAGAGCAGCTATTAAGATGATGAAGAGTGGAAAGTCGGTTGGACCAGATGACATACCGGTAGAAGCGTGGAGATGTTTAGGAGAGATGCAGGGGAGTTTTTAACCAGATTGTTTAACAGGATGTTGGAAGGTGAGAAGATGCCTGAGGAATGGAGAAGGAGTGTGCTGATACCGATCTTTAAGAATAAGGGAGATGTGCAGACCTGCAGTAACTACAGGGGAATAAAGTTGATCAGTCACACCATGAAGTTATGGGAAAGAGTAGTGGAAGCCAGGCTGAGAGAAGAGGTGACCATCTGTGAGCAACAGTATGGATTCATGTCGAGGAAGAGCACCACAGATGCATTATTTGCTTTGAGGATGTTGATGGAGAAGTATAGAGAAGGTCAGAAGGAGCTGCATTGTGTGTTTGTGGATTTAGAGAAAGCGTACGACAGGGTGGAGAGAGGAGTTGTGGTATTGTATGAGGAAGTCTGGTGTGTCAGAGAAGTGAAGAAAAGAGTGCAGGCAGGGTGGAGTGGGTGGAGAAGAGTGATAGCAGGAGTGATTTGTGATAGAAGAGTATCTGTGAGTGAAAGGAAAGTTTATAGGACTGTGGTGAGACCTGAGATGTTGTATGGATTAGAGACAGTGGCATTGAGTAAAAGACAGGAGGTGGAGCTGGAGGTAGCAGAGCTGAAGATGTTGAGATGTTTGTTGGGAGTGAAGACGATGGATAAGATTAGAAATGAGTTTATTAGAGGGACAGCATGTAGGACGTTTTGGAGACAAGGTGAGGGAGGTGAGATTGAGATGGTTTGGACATGTGCAGAGGAGGGACATGGGGTATATCAGTAGGAGAATGCTGAGGATGGAGACACCAGGAAGGAGGAAAAGAGGAAGAACAAGGAGGAGGTTTATGGATGTGGTGAGGGAAGACATGCAGGTAGTTGGTGTGAAAGAGGCAGATGTAGAGGACAGGGGGGTGTGGAGACGGATGATCCGCTGTGAAGACCCCTAATGGGAGAAGCCGAAAGAAGAAGAAGAAGAAGATAATAGAAACGTATCGACTGAATTTATTAACACAGGAAACGACAAACAACTTCAACATCTGGACGCACAAATGTAACATTTATTAAACAACAACAACAATTACAGTATAAATAATGTTATGGATGAGTGTCGGTTTTTTAGAGGAAACACACAAACACTTATGCACACACATTCACGTACACGCACACACTCAAATTCGCACACACACTCACGTACGTGCACACGCACTCGCGCGCTCACATTCACATGCACGTGCACACACACACACATACAGCAGAAATACAGCAGAAATAAAAGTTCTTGTATTCGTGTAGATTTTTGGCCCCTAAATGTAAATAAAATTTTTGATTGTGTGTGTGTGTGTGTGTGTGTGTGTGAGAGAGAGATTCCTCTGGTCTCAGAAAGGAGACAGACTTGGTACTTTGATGTTGATGTCTCCGATGTTGATGTTCCGGGGGATTTCTGGAAGGTTCATGTTTTTCACGGCTGAGACGGCTCGAGCTGGAGCTGCAGACAGCCCACCCTGAGGAACCAACAACAACATCACGTGTGTGTGTGTGTGTGTGTGTGTGTGTGTGTAAAAACACTCACCTCAGATTTCTCCATGCGGTTCTGCAGTTCAACCTGAGACACAATTTCATTCATGTTGGTTTCGAGCACCATCCCCCCCATCACCACCTCCTGCAGGATATAATGTACCTTCACGCACACACACACGCACACACACACACACACACACACACACACGATGTGCGTGAGTCAGTGGTGTGTGTCTTTGTAGAGAAATGTGATTGGCTGGGACACAGTAAAGCAGGAAGTGATGTCACACTCACTTTGTCCATGTGAAAGATCAGGTCGAGTTCACACACATTCTCAAAGCATTTATCCAGAGTTTCCACAAACACCTGCAACGTCAAACACACACACACACACACACACACACACACACACACACACACACACACACACACAGAGTTAATAAGTTAATACAGTGAGGAAAATAAGTATTTGAGGAAGAAGAATGATGAGTACCATCCCAAGAACACCATCCCTACTGTGAAGCATGGGGGTGGTAGCATCATGCTTTGGGGTGTTTTTCTGCACATGGGACAGGGCGACTGCACTGTATGAAGGAGAGGATGACCGGGGCCATGTATTGCGAGATTTTGGGGAACAACCTCCTTCCCTCAGTTAGAGCATTGAAGATGGGTCGAGGCTGGGTCTTCCAACATGACAATGACCAGAAGCACACAGCCAGGATAACCAAGGAGTGGCTCTGTAAGAAGCATATCAAGGTTCTGGTGTGGCCTAGCCAGTCTCCAGACCTAAACCCAATAGAGAATCTTTGGAGGGAGCTCAAACTCTGTGTTTCTCAGCGACAGGCCAGAAACCTGACTGATCTAGAGAAGATCTGTGTGGAGGAGTGGACCAAAATCCCTCCTGCAGTGTGTGAACCTGGTGAAAAACTACAGGAAATGTTTGACCTCTGTAATTGCAAACAAAGGCTACTGTACCAAATATTAACATTGACTTTCTCAGGTGTTCAAATACTTATTTGCAGCTGTATCATACAAATAAATAGTTTAAAAATCATACATTGTGATTTCTAGATTATTTTTTTTAGATTATGTCTCTCACAGTGGACATGCACCTACGATGACAATTTCAGACCCCTCCATGATTTCATGTTGAAGTGGGAGAACTTGCAAAATAGCAGCGTGTTCAAATACTTATTTTCCTCACTGTACATTCTGCTGCAATTAAATGTGGTGTACAAATAAAAATTTATTGAATTAAACACTAAGAGCTGTGGGATGGAGTGATTGATGTGGCGGAGTAATGTTGAGATGGAGTGATTGATGTGGCGGAGTGATTGATGTGGCGAAGTGATTGATGTGGCGGAGTGATTGATGTGATGGAGTGATTGATGTGGCGAAGTGATTGATGTGGCGGAGTGATTGATGTGGCGGAGTGATGATGTGATGGAGTGATTGATGTGGCGGAGTGATTGATGTGGCGGAGTGATTGATGTGGCGGAGTAATGTTGTGACGGAGTGATTGATGTGGCGAAGTGATTGATGTGATGGAGTGATTGATGTGGCGGAGTGATTGATGTGGCGGAGTGATTGATGTGGCGGAGTGATTGATGTGAGTGATTGATGTGAGTGATTGATGTGATGGAGTGATTGATGTGGCGGAGTGATTGATGTGGCGGAGTGATTGATGTGATGGAGTGATTGATGTGGCGATTGATGTGATGGAGTGATTGATCTGGCGGAGTGATTGATCTGGTGGAGTGATTGATGTGATGGAGTGATTGATGTGATGGAGTGATTGATGTGGCGGAGTGATTGATGTGGCGGAGTGATTGATGTGAGGGAGTGATTGATGTGAGGGAGAAATGAAGAGATGATGATATGAGTTACCTGAATGAGGTCCAGAATTCCGAGTTCGCTCTCAGACGAATCCACACAGAACACAAAGTACAGTGTGGCGTAATGTCTGTAGATCAGCTTGTAGTCTGATCCACCAATCAGACTGAAATCACACACACACACACACACACACACACACACACACACACACACACACACACACGCTTAATACCACAATTGAGAGAAAGAGAGGAGAAGAGAGAGAGAGAGAGAGAAAGGCCCCGCCCTGTTCTATACGTTCCCCTGATGCTGCTGTAACAGTGAGTTCATTCTTTATTATACATTTACACCTTTTATTATTATTATTATTATTATTATTATTATTACAAATGTACACAACAGAGAATTTTATTATTTATTTATTATTTTACCTTCCGCCTTCGAGGAAATTACACACATTATCATCTCTTTTAGACACCAAGTGAAACGTCTCTCTGATTATCTGCTGCTGCAGGTCTTCTGCCTGTACACACACACACACACACACACACACACACACACACACACATATATATATATACATACACACACACACACACACACATATATATACACACACACAGACACAGACAGACACACACACACACACACACACACACACACATATATATACACATACATACACATACATACACATATAAATATATAAATATATACACACACACACACACACACACACACACACACACACACACACACACACACACGATATGCAGTTAAAGTCCCTGAGAATATTAAATATTAAAGTGATTTTAGAAAAGTTTATTTGATAACTATAATAAGTAAGTAAGTAAATAAACAAAGCGGATCAGCTGATGAGCTGCACGCGCTGTTTCCTATTGACTTTTTAAAGCTTGTAAAATCGCACTTACGAAATACTGGTAGAATCTGCTGAGTCTCGGTTTGCCGTGATTATTAAAGATCAGAATCGCTTTAATCATCCTGAGAGCAGGTTTGTTGTGTTTTTTTGAGGGACGGAATTAAAATTCGCCTCTGGGTCCTGAACACAACACAATCAATGACGGAGCCTGCACTTCCTGTTCTTACACCGCCAAAATAAAAGCTCTCATACAAAATATCTCGATACAACTATTAGGATTTGTTGTTGTTGTTGTTGTTGTTGTTGTTGTTAAAAATGATTAAATACTTTATCATTTGTTAAATGTTGAATTATCTTTTATCAATAAATAATTAAATTTAATAAATATGATAATAAAATCTATGATTTATTTTCTTTCCTAGTCGGTAGTGTGTTGCAGTTTATCACACACCAGTGACTTGCCGTTATGATGATCACAACAATTTATAATATACAGAAAATACTACATCATTTCTGTGGGTTACTTGTGTCGCTCAATCGCGTGGCGAATTTCCCATGATTCCCTGTGTTTTTACGTGGGCAGCATGAAGTGACTTTTAATCTGACACTGATCCTCAGCTTCCGGGTTTGTGTCCGGCTGTTCGCGGAACTTGCCGGAAGCGATCCAGATCCGTGTGAGAGGGAATCGATTCTTAGAGTCGGTTAACAAAATAAAAAATCTAGAAATATCATACAAATGAAATCGGAGTGATATTTGGGCTGTAAAACAGAGTCAGATTGGGGTGGAGGAATCTCCACCTCAGAAACTTTTAATCTTTATTTTTATTGATTTTTTTTATATTTGTATTTCTCTGTCATCTCAATGTAAAGAGTCGACTCTGTTAGGAACCTGATGGCTCTTCTGATTTGACTCTTTATTCGTGGCTGTTCAGGATGCTAACAGTTAGCTGAGATTAGCGCAGTGTTCAGAGTTACAGGGACCGAAACAGACTTTCACACAAGAGTTAATACTGTCCAGGAGAAAGGGCTCAGGAATATTTAATAACCACTACACATCAATACAGCACTGACTTTTTATAAGAAAATTATTATTTCACTGCGGAACTGCAGCTGAGATACTCGCATGAAGCTCAGGAGATTTCCATCAGGGTGAGAACATTAATATATCATCAATATATCATCACTTATCAATATATCATCAATATATCATTAATATATCATCAATATATCATCACTTATCAATATATCATCAATATATCATCACTTATCAATATATCATCAATATATCATCACTTATCAATATATCAATATATCATTAATATATCAATATATCATCACTTATCAATATATCATCACTTATCAATATATCATCAATATATCATCAATATATCATTAATATATCATCAATATATCATCAATATCATCAATATATCATCACTTATCAATATATCATCAATATATCATTAATATATCATCAATATATCATCACATCAATATTTTAAATATTTACGTTGACTTTGTCTTTTTATTTATTTCTCTTGTTTATTTTTGTATTCGATTCTTTTTAGATTTTGATGTCGTGTTTATTTGAGTTTCTTGTTTTCTGTTAAATGAATAATTGACTGTAGTGTTGAAAATCTACAGAATGAATGATAATAAAAAGCATGTTTTTTAAGTTTAAAGTCTCTCAGATGTACAAATTAAAACTCTTCACTACACAGACGCAGTCGGTCGTCTGGACGCAGACTCTCCTTCAGTGACTCTCTGAATTTATTACTTTCTACACTGTGCATTAATACTGAAGAATCCAAACTATGAAAGAAAACATCTGGAATCCTGAAGAAAACCAAAACGTGTTAAAGAACCAGAATATGTTTTATACTTTAGATTCTCCAAAGTATCTCCATGTAGCTGTGATTGCTGCTCAGCAAGCTCCTGGCGTTCTCTCGTCAGCCTCATGAGCTCTTCACCTGGAATGGGTTTCCAACAATTTTGAGGAGTAAACAGAGATGTTGAGTGCTTGTTGGCTGCTTTTTCTTCACTCTGGTCTATCTCAGCTGGTTTTAGATGTGGAGATTGTGGAAACCAGGTCATCTGATGCAGCGCTCCATCACTCTCCTTCATGAAGAAATAGCTCTTCCAGAACCTAGAGATGTGTTTGGGGTTGTTGTTCTGTTGGAAATTAAATGATGCTCACACTAAGTGTAAAGCAGATGTGATGACATGTTGCTGTAGAATGCTGTGGTCTCCATGCTGGTCCTCAACTTGGACTAAATCACCATCAGTGTCACCAGCAAAACACCTCGGCAGCATCACACCTCGTCTGCTTAGAACCACAAATCTAAGATTTGGACTACAGAGCAAAAGACAGTTTTCCACTTATCTAATGTCCATTCCTTGTGTTTCTCGGCCCAAGAAAGTATTTTCTGCTTGTTGTTCTTCTGATGTTCTGTTTTCTTTGCTGCAATCCGACCATGAAGTCAGTGGGAACAACAGTGGGTGTTGAAATATATCTTCTCCCAAAATAATGTATCTAAACTGGCAGTTTCTGAGGCTGGTGATTGTAATAAACTTATCTTCTGCAGCAGAGGTAGCTCTTGGAGACTGCACCTGGGGATACATTTAAGGTTGTTAAGATGTTTGGGATTGACTGATCTTCATTTTGTAAAGTAATGATTGATCTTTTCTCTTTCTTTAACTGAGTCTTTCTCACTATAATATGGATTTGTTCAGTAGATGTAGAAACATTAATAGGATTATTGACTCACACTTTCCTCTGCACAAGACAACTGATGCTCTAAAGCACATTAAGGAGGCAAAAATGTCACCAATGAACTTTTGATAAGACACACCTGTGACCTTGAACCCATTTCAGGTGACACCTAGTAAATCTGATGAGAGAACGCCAGGAGCTTGCTGAGCAGCAATCACAGCTACATGGAGATACTTTGGAGAATCTAAAGTATAAAACATATTCTGGGTTCTTTAACCCGTTTTAGTTTACTTTAGGATTCCAGACGTTTTCTTTCATAGTTTGGATTCTTCAGTATTAATGTACAGTGATAGTAGCCTTGTTTTAAAATGTATATTTATGTGTACTGTTCTAGAGACCGAATCATCACCACCTGACCAATCAGGATCTCAGCAGCAGTGTGTATGTTTATTGTCCACCACTAGATGGTGCTGTAGCGCAGATCATGAACTCTATATGACGTGTGTGTGTGTGTGTGTGTGTGTGTGTGTGTGTGTGTGTGTGTGTGTGTGTGTGTGTGTGTTTATTTATTCTGCAGGTTTCAGGGTGTGTAATGGTCACTTCCTCTGCCTGACTGAGGCATCATCATGATCATGAAGCTCCACCATGTGGTGCAGGTGTTGCTGTGGAGTGTGTGTGTGTGTGATGTCAGCAGCATGGTGAAGATTGTAGCCAATCAGACCACACCAAACCCTGAAAACTGCATTGTGTCAAAGTGTGAGTTTATCACTACTGTGTGTGTGTGTGTGTGTGTGTGTGTCTGTGTGTGTTTATAAATGCACGCTTGTGAGAGTATGTGTATGAGTGCACGTGTATGAGTATTAGTGTGTGTGTGTGTGTGTGTGTGTGTGAACATGTGAACGTGTGTGTGTGTGTATGACTGTGTGTGTGAGAGTATGTGCATGTGTGTGTATATGTTTAAGTGTGTGTGTGTGTGTGTGTGTGTGTGTGTGACTGTGTGTGTGTGTGACTGTGTGTGTGTGACTGTGTGTGAGAGTATGTGCATATGTGTATATGTTTGTGTAAGTATGTGTAAATGATTGTGTGTGTGTGTGTGTGTGAGATGAAATAGTTGAACATGTCTGTAGAATATCAGATGTTGAGAAAACACCAGTAAAGACACATGCTTAGATTTTAAACTCAGAGAGTGAACATGTGGTTCAGATTTAAGATCAAAGGGCTGTGGTGTGTGTGTGTGTGTGTGTCTGTGTGTGTGTGTGTGTGTGTGTGTGTGTGTGTGTGTGAACTCTTTTCTAATGAACATTACCAGCCCTGTGTGTTTGTTTATTTTATATAAATTGGCCCACACACATCGTCTTAGCATCGTCTGTGTGTGTGTGTGTCTGTGTGTGTGTGTGTGTGTCTGTGTGTGTGTGTGTGTGTGTGTGTGTGTGTGTGTGTGTGTGTGTCTGATTGTCTGTGCCTCTGTGTGTGTCTGATTGTCTGTGCCTCTGTGTGTGTGTCTGATTGTCTGTTATTTGTGTCTCTGTGTGTGTGTGTGTGTGTGTGTGTGTGTGTGTGTGTGTGTGTGTGTGTGTGTAAGCCACACAATTGACCTTAGAGAACCACAAGGATTTAGAGAAAGTGTTTATATATATTTATATATATATATATATATATATATATACACACACACACACACACACACACAAAGCAGTGTCCATCTGGAAATCTGAAATGTTTGGAATTTGAGCTATAAATATACACATCTTCATGCACTCCAGCATACAACACACACACACACACACACACACACACACACACACACTGCATTTTATAGTGCTTTATGATACAATTTTATCTTAAAATTGAAAGTGTGTGTGCGGAGGGAGACAGACAGATGTGAGATGTGAGGAGAACATCTGAGATGATGCATGATGAATGAGATTGTATTCTAGATGTTGATGTTCCTCTTGCAGGTCCTGTAGTTCCTGGTTCCTGTAACCGAGCGATCTTCTCAGAGAAGGACTCCACCTGCATATTCCTGAGCTGTGATGATAACACAACCTGTGATCTCTTCCTCAAGGAACTGGGTACAGAATAATGGTGGTGGTGGTGGTGATGTTGGTGATGGTAGTAATACTTTCAATGTTTTTGATCTTTTCCATCCCTCAGTGTAGCAGTATTATCCAGGTGGTAGCACAGTGGTTAAGACTCTGCGTTACTGATAAGAAGGTTGGGGGTTTAAGCCTCAGTATAACCAAGCTGTCACCCTTGGTGCCCCTGAGCAAGGCCCTAACCCTCTGTGCTCCAGGGGTACGGTATCATGGCCGACCCTTCATTCTGACTCCAGCTTCCTAACATCCCTGGGGTATATGAAGAAAGAATTCACTGTGCTGTAAAGTTCATGTGATAAATATAAACACATTTACCTGCTGCTAATCATCCTTAGGGGGCGGGGCTAGCAGCTCAGATCAGTGCTGATTGGCTACAAATATTACATTGGATGACATGTGACACAATGACTTTAAAACCGTATAAAGGAAATCACTCTGTGTGTGTGTGTGTGTGTGTGTGTGTGTGTGTGTGTGTGTGTGAGAGAGAGAGAGAGAGAGAGAGATTTGTAGATTCTGGTCATCATTAGGAACAGTGTTGTCAATACGGTACAATTACTGTCGCCATGGTGACTGTTTTAAATAATATCTCCAAAATACTCCAGAACCAGGTGTTTCTTTGGTTCCTGTTGGACCTGGTTTGATGTCTTGCAGTAAAACTCTTAAATAAGTTTATGGTGAACCATTCCAGGAGCTGCTGTTAGAGAAAAATAATCAATACATCTGACCAATCAGAATCCAGAATCCTGTAGCACTGTTAACTGATACCACTGATCGTTTTCATGCTTTGCTTTTAGGAGAAAAACTTCAGAATGAAGAAGCGAGAGCAGATCCACCCCATCCCTCTTCAGATTCTCTGGAAAGCCCTGTGTCTCCAACACAAAGTGCCCCTTCTGCCTCGCTGTCTGCCTCTGCTGCCCCTGTATCTCACCCTGGTCCACCTCCTGCTGCTGATAGTAACTCTTCAGACGCCAGTGCAGGCAGAAAAACCAGAACGTTCACTCGGAGTGCAAACCTGGGGCAAGTCCTGAACAAGACCCTGCAGCATGAAGACCAGAACAAGACCCTGTATAATGGACACCAGGGGCAACCCTCAGCCACACCTTCTGCCCCTACACCAACCTCACCACCACTTCCTGTGGCATCTGTGGGGGCAGGAAACATTTCCTTGACTGTTCCTAAAGATCAAAATAAAAAAGTGAACAAAACTGACCAACATTCCACCACCACCTCCATCACCACCTCCATCACCACCTCCACCTCTCTCTCCACATCCACCCCCACCTCTCTCTCCACCACCACCTCCACCTCTCTCCACCACCACCCCACCTCTATCTCCACCTCTCTCCACCACCACCCCACCTCTCTCTCCACCACCACCTCCTCAGCCAAACCTGTGCTTTCTTCAAACTCCACAACTGTAACCACCATCACCATAGCAACAGTTACCCCAACAACCACCAATACCACCACACCCACCACCACCAATAAAGTTACCTCACTTCAATCCGAAACCCAAACACAACCAACATCTTCCACACCATCACCCCCACCAACACATCCTCCATCCACTGCACCCCCATTTCTGCCCTCTGTCACCCCGTCCACCCCTCCACCCCCTCAAACCAATACCACAACCACCCCCAGAGTCGCTGATGTTACCTCCGATCAGGACAAAGCCAAAGTGCAGACAGCTGGAGGAGAGCTGGTGGGTCATGTGGTGAACACCAGCTCTTTGATCGCTGTGCTGATCTTCGGCCTGCTCTTCTTCATCGTCACAGTCATCCTCTTCCTCAGACACGCCTATGAGAGCTATAAGAGGCGGGGCTACACGCAGATGGACTATCTCATCAACGGCATGTACGCTGACTCGGGGCTCTGACTCGTCTCGTCTCTTCTCGCCTCGTCTCTTCTCACCTCTTCTCGTCTCAATACAAACTTTATCTTATTCTTTTAGCCAAACTAATTTCCCAAGTCTTCATCATCAGGAGCTGTGAACACACACACACACACACACACACACACACACACACACACACACACACACACAGTGGAAGAGGTGAATTGGGTAAAAATAAGTAAAACATTTAATAAACAGAAAAGACCAAATCAGATGAGACCAAAAGAAAAATAAACAAATCAGAAGAGAAAGCAAAATTTACACAAAATTAAAAATATGCAAAATAAAGAATTAAATAATATAAATAAGTAAAAACTGACAAAATAAAAAAGGAAATAAAACAAAGAGAAAAAATATAAAAAAGATTAAAAATAAAAACAGTAAAAGCGAAAGATAAGCAACAGAACGGAGAAAAGAGGAAAAACCACAAGTGTGTGGAGACGAACGTCTTCCTCAGCGAGACGACTCTTTGGGTTTCCTGATGTTTTTAGTGAATGTTTGAGTTTTTCTCCTGATGAATCTCAGTATATTTTCTCTATGCAGATGAAGTGTTACTGTAACTCCGTTAACGCCAGCTGAAAGAGACGACGTTTAAAATCCCATCATCCTCGTTTCCTCCTGTTCTTTTAGTCTTCCAGCGCTTACGTCAGTGTGTAACGAGGAACTAACAGTCAGGGTTCCAGTCGCATCTTCTGCACTTTCAGGATGTTTATGATGTTTAACTTGAACCAGTTTTTCATCCAGGCCTTTATTTTTATATGATTTTCTGCTCTTTGGATCCTGAACAAAGCCAAAACAGCCACTGAGGCACTGAAGCACATAAAGATCAAGCCAAGGGAAGTGTAGAGCCATCAGACGCCTGTCCAGGGAACTCCACTACTACTATTATTATTATTATTATGATTATAATGCAGTAATACAGCGGAGTGTTTCAGGATTGTTCGCAGATGTTTGTTTTCGTGCCAAATAAAAAAAGTAATATTTGATAATGCACTTTGGAAAATAATGATTGTTTACTTTGCAGAAAAAAATATAATTAATAAACAAAGAACAAACGGTGTGTATGTGTGTCTTAAAAATAATTAAAATACATTTAGAAATGATTAGGGATCACAGGAAATCTGACGTGTTCATATTTAACGTCAGCACGTGTTAAACTCACGTCACCGTCCTCTCGCTCACTGAGTAATCTTTTATTTTTACAGAAAATCTGAATAGAAAGTAATTTAATGACTTTTTCCTCAATGAGAAAAACATCACCTGAAAGTTCCTGAGATTGTTCAGGAGCTGAGTGTTTTATATGGAGGTATAAGAAAAGTGGTGGCTTGCTGTTTGAGATGTTCAACTTCAGATCAAAGGGTCATGAGTTCAAATCTCAGCACCACCAAGCTGCCAGTGTTGGGCTTCTGCATCAAGCCCCTAATCCTCACCCGCTCAGGTGTATAGATGAGATCATTATAGGTCACTCTGGATACGGGCATCTGCCAAATGCTTGTCGTTTATTAATCATTTCTAATGGGAGCAGATCTGAGACTTTAGTGACTAAAGATGCTCCAATTACAGCAGAGCTCAAAGATGTGTGAAGTGATATTTGTGATAATGGAGTATTATGTGTGATAATGGAGTGATATTTGAGATAATGGAGTGGTATGTGTGATAATGGAGTGATATTTGAGATAATGGAGTGATATTTGAGATAATGGAGTGATATTTGAGATAATGGAGAGATATTTGAGATAATGGAGTGATATTTGAGATAATGGAGAGATATTTGAGATAATGGAGTATTATTTGTGATAATGGAGTGATGTTTGAGATAATGGAGTGATATTTGAGATAATGGAGTATTATTTGTGATAATGGAGTGATATTTGAGATAATGGAGTATTATCTGTGATAATGGAGTGATATTTGAGATAATGGAGTATTATTTGTGATAATGGAGTGATATTTGAGATGATGGAGTATTATGTGTGATAATGGAGTGATATTTGAGATGATGGAGTATTATTGTGATAATGGAGTGATATTTGAGATAATGGAGTGATATTTGTGATAATGGAGTGATATTTGAGATAATGGAGTATTATTTGTGATAATGGAGTGATATTTGAGATAATGGAGTATTATGTGATAATGGAGTGATATTTGTGATAATGGAGTGATATTTGAGATAATGGAGTATTATTTGTGATAATGGAGTGATATTTGAGATAATGGAGTATTATTTGTGATAATGGAGTGATATTTGAGATGATGGAGTATTATGTGTGATAATGGAGTGATATTTGAGATAATGGAGTGATATTTGAGATAATGGAGAGATATTTGAGATAATGGAGTGATATTTGAGATAATGGAGAGATATTTGAGATAATGGGTGATATTTGAGATAATGGAGAGATATTTGAGATAATGGAGTGATATTTGAGATAATGGAGATATTTGAGATAATGGAGTGATATTTGAGATAATGGAGTGATATTTGAGATAATGGAGAGATATTTGAGATAATGGAGTGATATTTGAGATAATGGAGTGATATTTGAGATAATGGAGTGGTATGTGTGATAATGGAGTGATATTTGAGATAATGGAGTGATATTTAAGATAATGGAGTATTATTTGTGATAATGGAGTGATATTTGAGATAATGGAGTATTATTTGTGATAATGGAGTGATATTTGAGATAATGGAGTATTATTTGTGATAATGGAGTGATATTTGAGATGATGGAGTATTATGTGATAATGGAGTGATATTTGAGATAATGGAGTGGTATGTGATAATGGAGTGATATTTGAGATAATGGAGTGATATTTAAGATAATGGAGTATTATTTGTGATAATGGAGTGATATTTGAGATAATGGAGTATTATTTGTGATAATGGAGTGATATTTGAGATAATGGAGTATTATTTGTGATAATGGAGTGATATTTGAGATGATGGAGTATTATGTGTGATAATGGAGTGATATTTGAGATAATGGAGTGGTATGTGTGATAATGGAGTGATATTTGAGATAATGGAGTGATATTTAAGATAATGGAGTATTATTTGTGATAATGGAGTGATATTTGAGATAATGGAGTATTATGTGATAATGGAGTGATATTTGAGATAATGGAGTATTATTTGTGATAATGGAGTGATATTTGAGATGATGGAGTATTATGTGTGATAATGGAGTGATATTTGAGATAATGGAGTATGTGTGATAATGGAGTGATATTTGAGATAATGGAGTGATATTTAAGATAATGGAGTATTATTTGTGATAATGGAGTGATATTTGAGATAATGGAGTATTATTTGTGATAATGGAGTGATATTTGAGATAATGGAGTATTATTTGTGATAATGGAGTGATATTTGAGATGATGGAGTATTATGTGTGATAATGGAGTGATATTTGAGATAATGGAGTGGTATGTGTGATAATGGAGTGATATTTGAGATAATGGAGTGATATTTGTGATAATGGAGTGATATTTGAGATAATGGAGTGATATTTGAGATGATGGAGTGATATGTGATAATAGAGTGATATTTGTGATAATGGAGTGATATTTGAGATAATGGAGTGATATTTGAGATGATGGAGTGATATTTGAGATAATGGAGTGATATTTGAGATATGAGATGGGAGTGTTTGTTGTATCTGATGTGTTTATACAGATCAGGAGTTTGGTGAGTCTCAGTGGTTTAATCAGGACCTCCACATCTGTATCAAACTAACTACTTTCTGGACGTGTGTGTGTGTGTGTGTGTGTGTGTGTGTGTGTGTGTGTGCCTCATTTGTTCAACTTTAATTGGGGAAGATGAAAGTGCTGCTGGAGGAAACTGCTGGACACCTTTTAAATAAATAATGATCTCATCAGGGGGCAGAGGGTAAAAACAAGAGCGTAATGAATGTGTTTAATCAGAGGTACAGGATAAAAGGGGCAGAGCCTCCACACAGGAAGTTTGGAGTTTATAGCTTTAGATTTTTATTACAAACTTTCTGTTTTTAAAAAGAGAGAGAGAAAGACATCTAAACAAAACATCTAAAAGAAAAAAGATTTACATTTCAGTCGCTCTCCATCTCTCTATCTCTCCATTTCTCTCCACATCGCTCTCCCTCTCCATCTTACAATGTTGGAGGTGTGAGTGGAGGTGTTGGAGGTTAGGGGAGGTGTGGAGGTAATAGGAGGCGGGTGTGGAGGTGAGGGTGGTGGTGGTGGTGTAAGTGGAAGCGAGAGTGGAGGTGTTGGTGGTGTGAGTGGAGGTGTTGGTGGTGTAAGTGGAGGTGAGAGAAGGTGTTGGTGGTGTAAGTGGAGGTGTTGGTGGTGTAAGTGGAGGTGAGAGTGAAAGTGTTGGTGTTGTAATTGAAGGTGAGAGTGGAGGTGTTGGGGTGTAAGTGGAGGTGAGAGTGAAGGTGTTGGTGGTGTGAGTGAAGGTGTTGGTGGTGTAAGTGAAGGTGAGAGTGGAGGTGTTGGTGGTGTTAGTGGAGGTGAGAGTGGAGGTGTTGGTGTAAGTGGAGGTGTTGGGGGTGTAAGTGGAGGTGAGAGTAAAGGTGTTGGTGGTGAGAGTGAAGGTGTTGGGGTGTAAGTGGAGGTGTTGGGGTGTAAGTGGAGGTGAGAGTAAAGGTGTTGGTGGTGAGAGTGGAGGTGTTGGGGTGTAAGTGGAGGTGAGAGTGAAGGTGTTGGGGTGTAAGTTGAGGTGTTGGGGTGTAAGTGGAGGTGAGTGAAGGTGAGAGTGAAGGTGTTGGTGTTGTAAGTGGAGGTGAAAGTGGAGGTGTTGGTGGTGTAAGTGGAGGTGAGAGTAAAGGTGTTGGTGAGAGTGGAGGTGTTGCAGGTGTAAGTGGAGGTGAGAGTGAAGGTGTTGGGGTGTGTTGAGGTGTTGGGGTGTAAGTGGAGGTGAGAGGAAGGTGTTGGTGTTGGTGTTGTAAGTGGAGGTGAAAGTGGAGGTGTTGCGGTGTAAGTGAAGGTGAGAGTGAAGGTGTTGGGGTGTAAGTGGAGGTGAGAGTGAAGGTGTTAGTGGTGTGAGTGGAGGTGTTGGTGGTGTAAGTGGAGGTGAGAGTAAAGGTGTTGGTGGTGTAAGTGGTGGTGTAAGTGGAGGTGTTGGTGGTGTAAGTGGTGGTGTAAGTGGAGGTGTAAGTGGAGGTGTTGGTGGTAAGTGGAGGTGAGAGAAGGTGTTGGTGGTGTAAGTGGAGGTGAAAGTGAAGGTGTTGGTGTTGTAAGTGGAGGTGTTGGGGTGTAAGTGGAGGTGAGAGTGAAGGTGTTGGTGGTGTGAGTGAAGGTGTTGGTGGTGTAAGTGGAGGTGAGAGTGAGGTGTTGGTGGTGTTAGTGGAGGTGAGAGGAGGTGTTGCGTGTGTAAGTGGAGGTGAGAGTGAAGGTGTTGAGGTGTAAGTGGAGGTGTTGGGGTGTAAGTGGAGGTGAGAGTAAAGGTGTTGGTGGTGAGGTGGAGGTGTTGCGGGTGTAAGTGGAGGTGAGAGTAAAGGTGTTGGTGGTGAGAGTGGAGGTGTTGCGGGTGTAAGTGGAGGTGAGAGTGAAGGTGTTGGGGTGTAAGTTGAGGTGTTGGGGTGTAAGTGGAGGTGAGATTGAAGGTGTTGGTGTTGTAATTGAAGGTGAGAGTGGAGGTGTTGCGGTGTAAGTGGAATTGAGAGTGAAGGTGTTGGGGTGTAAGTTGAGGTGTTGGGGTGTAAGTGGAGGTGAGAGTAAAGGTGTTGGTGTTGTAAGTGGAGGTGAGAGTGGAGGTGTTGCGGTGTAAGTGAAGGTGAGAGTGAAGGTGTTGGGGTGTAAGTGGAGGTGTTGGGGTGTAAGTGGAGGTGAGAGTGAAGGTGTTAGTGGTGTGAGTGGAGGTGTTGGGGTGTAAGTGGAGGTGAGAGTGAAGGTGGTGGTGGTGTAAGTGGACGTGTTGGTGGTGTGAGTGGAGGTGTTGGTGGTGTAAGTGGAGGTGAGAGTAAAGGTGTTGGTGGTGTAAGTGGAGGTGTTGGTGGTGAGTGGAGGTGTTGGTGGTGTGAGTGGAGGTGTTGGTGGTGTAAGTGGAGGTGTTGGTGGTGTAAGTGGTGGTGTAAGTGGAGGAGGTGGTGGTGTAAGTGGACGTGTGAGTGGAGGTGTTGGTGGTGTAAGTGGAGGTGTTGGTGGTGTAAGTGGAGGTGAGAGTGAAGGTGTTGGTGGTATAAGTGGAGTTGTTGGTGGTGTAAGTGGAGGTGTGAGTGGAGGTGTTGGTGGTGTAAGTGGAAGTGAGAGTGGAGGTGTTGGTGGTGTAAGTGGAGGTGTTGGTGGTGTAAGTGGAGGTGTTGGTGGTGTAAGTGGAAGTGAGAGTGGAGGTGTTGGTGGTGTAAGTGGTGGTGTAAGTGGAGGTGTTGGTGGTGCAAGTGGAGGTGTTGGTGGTGCAAGTGGAGGTGTAAGTGGAGGTGTAAGTGTGTGAGAAACAGCGAGCTGCGGAACACAAGCCCTTTGTTTGTGCGACGTCCTGCTCCAGATGGTGTGTGTTATGGGAGAGGTATTTTGGACGCTCAGGGTGTTTTCTGGAGCGTAATATCGAGCGAGTCGAGGTTTTATTTGCGGATGGAGGTCTGGGGGATCAAAGTGAATGCAGCTGGCCAGTAACTGTGCAGGTGACTGTAAAGCCAGCTTTCACACACACACACACACACACACACACACACACACACACGTACTGTTGGACTTGAACCTCTCAGCTGCACTCCAATCTCCATAAAGCGGCTTCTCATGGATGTTTTTTCCTGTTTAACGGCTTTGTTCTTTTTATGGGTTTCTTCTAATGATGTGTTGCGTTTTGAAAAAATGTTCATCGAGTTCCTCTGGACCCAAATGTCCTGAAGCTGAGGTGTGGAAATTCTCCAGCATCATCATCTGAATTATTCCTCCAGTGCAGCATCATGTTTATTCTTATTAGAATTATTTCTGGAATAAAGCCCACCCCCATACACTAGGCCACACCCCCTGAGCCACTGCTGAGGAACACCCAATGATCAGGACATGGAGGTGCATCAGTGTGACATTGTGTAACAAACCAGTGCACTGTACACAGTACACACACTCCACACACACTCCTCTCTCATCTCACACACTCCTCTCACACTCTTCACACACTCCTCTCTCCTCTCACACACTTCTCACACTCCTCACACACACTCCTCTCTCCTCTCACACTCCTCACACACTCCTCTTACACTCCTCACACACTCCTCACACACTCCCCACACACTCCTCTCACACACTCTGTGTCCTTGTTTTCTTTTTGTCTGTCTCTCTTTCCCTTAAATTTGTCTGTCTGTCAGATAGTATTTTACTCTCATTTTTATTCCTCTCTCTCTCTCTCTCTCTCTCTCTCTCTCTCTCTCTCTCTCTGTGTCACTTCATTTAAATTGAAATTATAACCAAACAAAAAAATGTTCACAAACAAACAAACTAACAAACAAACCCAGACTGGTGGAGAGTGTGTGGTGGTGTGAAAGGAGAGAGGAGTTTGTGAGAGCAGAGAGGAGTGTGTGAGAGGAGAGTGGGTGTGTGAGAGAGAGAGGAGTGTGAGAGGAGAGAGGTGTGTGTGAGAGGAGGTGGGTGTGTGAGAGGAGGTGGGTGTGTGAGGAGGAGAGTGGAGTGTGTGAGAGGAGAGGAGTGTGTGTGAGAGGAGGTGGGTGTGTGAGAGGAGAGGGTGTGTGAGGAGGAGAGAGGTGTGTGAGAGAGGAGAGGAGTGTGTGAGGAGGAGAGGAGTGTGTGAGGAGGAGAGGGTGTGTGAGAGAAGAAGAGGAGTGTGTGAGAGGAGTGTGAGAGGAGGTGGAGTGTGTGAGAGGAGAGAGGAGTGTGAGAGAAGAAGAGGTGTGTGAGAGGAGGAGGTGGAGTGTGTGTGAGAGGAGAGAGGTGTGTGAGAGGAGAGTGGAGTGTGTGAGAGGAGGTGGAGTGTGTGAGAGTGTGTGAGAGAGAGAGAGGTGTGAGGAGTGTGTGAGGGTGTGTGAGAGGAGAGTGGAGTGTGTGAGAGGAGGTGGAGTGTGTGTGAGAGGAGAGAGAGGTGTGAGGAGTGTGTGAGGGTGTGTGAGAGGAGAGAGAGTGTGTGAGGAGTGTGTTAGAGGAGAAAGGAATGTGTGAGGAGGTGTGTGAGAGGAGAGGAGTGTGTGAGTGGAGGTGGAGTGTGTGAGAGAGAGAGAGGTGTGTGAGAGGAGAGGAGGTGTGTGAGAGGAGAGAGGAGTGTGAGAGGAGAGAGGTGTGTAAGTGGAGAGTGGAGTGTGTGAGAGAGGAGAGGAGGTGGAGTGTGAGAGGAGAGAGGAGTGTGTGAGAGAAGAAGAGGAGTGTGTGAGGTGTGTGAGAGAAGAAGAGGTGTGTGAGAGGAGGAGAGTGGGTGTGTGAGAAGAGAGAGAGTGT